>NC_092871.1:34683019-34812126 GCF_032062135.1 Pyxicephalus adspersus
GTGACTTTTAATACACGCTCGCCAGTGTAAAGCTGCCGGAGATGCGCGGCTCCGGCCGCGATCTTTTTCAGTTGCTGAATAGCGCGATCGCGTACGATTTCGGATCGCGAATACGAATGCGCGACCGATAATCCGACTCTGCTTGATGAATCAGGGGCACCGTGTTCAAATTTTCCATGTGGACCACATTCTTTTACATGATTCACACATAAATCTCTACGATTAGGTGAAAATTGTAAGACTAGTAGGTCTAAGCACACTGCCTTAAATAGATGGTCTAAGGTGATGCCATTATTTCCTTCCATAGTCATATGCTCATAGCATAGTCTAAATAATTTTAAGGGAAGCTAAATAACCTACCTGTAGGCATTTGGGAGGATATCTTCCCAAAATGTGGAGTGCCCCCTAGTTGAAATCTGACCCTGGTACAGCAGTGCTGCAAGAAAGACAGCTAATCACTGATCCACCAGTGTCGCAAAATGGACAGAGGCTAGTAAATGAGGACACATCTAGGCCTGCTTTTTAGGAACATTGCCCAGTAATTTCCTGTAACGTTAAAGCATATGAAGACTAATAATAATAATAATAATAAAGACTCTCCCTGCTTATGATTTTATGACTACTAAAAATAGATAAATGGGGGTAAATATATATATAAAAAGATAACTCATCTGCCCCGTGCTTGTTCACACTGAAATAGCTGCAAAAGGACATTTAATGCAGTTTGTTGAACAGGTTTCATTCAGTCCATGGCTGGACCAGACTTCCTACCAGCTGAAACTATAAAGCACAATAGGCAGGTGCAGTCTGAACTCACCATATAGAATTTGGGTTGCTGTGCTGCATCTGTCTGCCTTTCAACTATGATGTGTCATTTAGACCAGCTGGTTGCAGGGTAGCAGGCAGAGGTCAGAAATGCTTGCCAAGAAACAATAACTACCACAGTATAAATTAATCTCAGATCTCTATTCCTTTTTTTACATTTTGTATAGAATGAAAACCTGATAAATTCTGGAATGGCAGGGGCATAATTATGCAAGTTTTAAAATTATGAATGTAGTTCTCTTATTTTACCCCAGTGTATCAGCAGCAGCCTTCACTCAATTCCTAAAGGTTACTGGCAAATGTTGCCAAGGGTAAATTAAGGAATTATGGACATAGACATGTTCAAAATGGGAAAAAATACCATTCCTGTAAAATTTAATGTTTATAAATACAGTGACCTAATAAATAATTCTATAATCAAGATATTGCCAAATTGTCTTTAAACCCATATGAATAATGACAGCAAATATTTGTTATAAATTCAATGAAAAATCAATTGGTTAAATTAAGTGAATCAAAGATTTGTTTATTTAGGAATATGTTGCTTAAAGGTGTTTACTAAAAAATGGACATTGTGTACAGTTTACAATCATGTATATCCAAAAAAAGAAAAAAATAATTGTTTTTATTACAGTCCGAGAGCTTGTGGATATTTTAAATTTTAAGTAAAATGTGTCTATATTTACAGGAACAGCCATGGAAAAATTAAGAGATCCCAACAATAATCTGTAGTTCTCTATCATAGAAGTCAAACAATAGCCCCCCACCCTCCTGTGGAGTGTCTGGATGTCTGCAAGCCTTTCTCAGGCATTGTGTTTTCTCTTCACTATAGCTTGTGGCAGGTGCAGTTTAAGTGGATCAATCAAGCCTGCAGCAGCAACAATACAGATGAGAAATCTGGGCTTTTTAAATGCCATCCCAGACCAGTGCTAATACACTGTGAGTTGTCCCTCGATTACTTGTTTATCTCTCCATCTCAGATCTTTGTGCATTCCACCTGCATTTCCGGAACACAAACAAATGATTTCCTGCAGATAGCAGTGCATGTATGAATACGTATAATTGGTGAATTTAGTCTTCGTTTCATGCTGTCTGTTGACGTTAGCAATTTATTTATCATTTCTCAGCCATCTGTTTCCAAATAGTTCATTATAACTTTAACTATTTCAGTGATAAAACTGAAATACCGCCGCACAATACATTGCAATTTCCACTTCATCCAGCCTATAATGCAAGAGATATGATCTGTACAGTGCTGCAGATGTTTGGCTGGTAGCTGAAAACTCTACTCCTTCTGAATACTTAATGGAACATCATGGCTGTCCAGGGAAAATAAAACAGATTTCTCTGCATCCTTAAATTAAAAAGAACACTGTGACAGCAAGAGGTGAATGTATCAGTTCAGTTATTTCTTTGTATTTCACCGTTCATTACCTTTTTCATAATGATGAGTAAATTGATCCAGGTTTGAGGTTCATTCTGGTTTAAAATGATTTACAGTTTTCCATGACTATCAGTTAATCTTTTCAACCTGACCTACCATTTTTTTTAATTATTTATTTTCACCATATTTGCCTGATTTATCAACCTAGTACATCAGGTGTATGAGCTGATATTCTCACACAAGTATACAATACCCTTTAGCATCAAATGCATATTTTACTGTTTTTTTTCAGAACATTTTGTAATGCTGATGGACACCAGACATTTTGCTCTTCAACATTACCTGTACCCCAAAACAATACTACACGGATATAGGCACCTAATGTGTAGTTTATATACTTTCTTTTGGAACCCTTAACCATGTGAGTGGACACAAGGGAAATAAAGGAATACCATTATTTACAGTTTACATTTAATCCAAAGGTTCTCTGTCTCTTTGCCATGGGGGTGCAATATTGAAACTTGAGTGTTGGATTTTGATGGATTCCCATACTCCATGTTCCATGTTTTGATTGGTTCATCATTTCATTTATTTGTTAATTAAGAATAAATATCCTCTGTATTCTGAAGGTCATAATGCTGGCATTAACACAGTAAGACGTCTAGGTGCTTGCAGACTATTTGCAATTGGCCTTTAAGCCTGTAGTAATCCCTTATGTGCCAGAGTTTGAATGAACCTAAACAAAACCCTGAAAGTTCTGTAAATCCGTCTACAAAATAGCATTGCACTTTTTGGTATGCTAGACACTCCTGTGCCAGCTTTGTAGAATGGAGTCTTCATTATGTTCATATGTAACATAAACCATGTTATGTTCTAGCGTTCTGTTTTTCTACCTTTTTATCTATTTATCTTATTTACCAAGGTATAATAATGAATAATTATGTGTAGTGGCTTCATGTAATTTAGCTTTCAGTATTTTGGAGTAGAGAGAGCAATGGAAGAAGGTTATTAACTGATGGGTTGCAGTGTAATAAATTGGTTCCTCCAACTCTGGTCAGTCCAGAACATCAGTGCAAAAGACCTCAGCTCCAAACAACAAGGTTTGTGACACAAGACGACCTACAATAACACCACTGCTGGTTACCCCATTTGTACTTACAAGATGCAAAGTTTCTTATAAAACGTTTGTAAATGGTATAGTAAGAAAATGTTATATTAAACAAAAAACTTATTTCAAATATTAATAAGAATCCTGCTAGTTGTATTTTCTGTGAGTTTAATATTTGCAGATGTTACCTATATTCATGAAGACTTGAAGCCCTTTTGCAGACCACAAGGAAGTTTTACCTGACAAAAACCATCAGACAAATTATTTGTAGTGATGAACTATGAACAGGTATATTTTTGGAACATTTTGATGTCAGGCAATATGCTCCTTTTCCTATACTGTAACGAAAAAAAAAAGATCAGCAGAATAGTAAAAAATAAAGTTAGCTTTGGGAGAGCCTTCACCTCTTTGTATTGTAAATGCAGACCTAATATTATTATTATTATTATTAATAATAATAAACAGGATTTATTTAGCGCCAACATAATACGCAGCGCTGTACATAATAGACCAGGATAGTTTGAGGAATATTTGGAAAACATTTGTCCCATATTTTCCTTAAGTCTTAATGTATCTGCAGCCAGCCTTAGAATATATCCGTGGAACATTGTGTACCCTCTACCATGAAATCAAGAATCTTTGTTAATTTTGTAGAATCTTTGTAAATCTTGTAGCCAGCACTGATGAAGTTGTTATCAAGCCTAGAGCATGAAGTTCTCCTTTGACTTCCTTGTTCCAAAACACACAGCACAATTCAAAGCCTATATTGCCTAACAATTATTTTGTTTGAAACACATATTCTGAAACAAGTAAACTTGGCTTTACTAACCAATAAATCTGTTCTGCCACCCTACTACATAACAGTCCTCCTGGTAGGAAGAGAGGGGGAGATGTCCTAGCTAAAAATCTGTAATTTATTCTAGAGGTGTTTTTCCTCTATGCATTGAAATACTTTTTTTGTCTTTATATATTTTTATATATTGCAGCCTACTAGTTCTGAAAGCTGATCTTCTTTTTTGTCAGGCTTATTTCCCTAATTTTTGGGTAATCCTGCCTTGCATTTTTGTCACCAAAGAATGGGAATACATCAGAAAACTTCTGTCTGCCCACTTCTCCAACATGAAGATGCATGGGGTCCAATTTATTAAAGCTCTCCATGGCTGAAGAAGATACATCTCCATCAGTGAAGCTATGTTACTAACAAATAGCAAATTACTTTTAGTAAATCCATTCCAGGTTTGTTTGATCACCCATCCTCACAGATGAAAGTGTATCCTCTCCAGTCTTGCAGAGTTTTAATAAATTAGACCCTCAGTCTGCAGACCAAAAGGAAGCAATTAAGTTAAATTCTATATTGATTTCTACACATGAATGCAATGAGAAGTTGCAATGTTAGTTTTTTTGTGGTTCAAGCAAATCTAAAGTGAAACTCCAGGCAAACAGCTAAATATTCATTTATACCAATGCACAACAACGATTTTGCTACTAGAAATAACACATGTGATTTACATAATATTGAATGTGCTGATTCCAAATCTGAACTCAGAATTTGCCTACCACATACAGATTTTAAGGTATTGGCAAGCTATAGCTGTTCAAATGGTTGGTAATTGGATAATGTATTTTTACATGGGAACATTATAATAGTTACAGCTACCACTATGCCTGCTGCCGCCTCAGCTGAATCACATCCCCTGGTGGCATGCATGTTACAGCAGCGGCTGCGCATGTCAGGGCAAGTCAGTGAGCTGGCGTCAGAAATAGGTATATAAGGGGAGATGGACCAAGGGCTTGTCTCCAGTGCAAAACCATCTTATTGGATAGTACAGCTAGGCCATAGTGAGTCTGTTTTGAGCTAAACATGAGTAGGCGCAGTTGTGTTAATAAATCAGACAATTTTGGCTACTTTTGTGGCAAATATACCCCGTGTGATCAATGCAAGTACTTAACCAAGAGGGTGAGATTTGCTTACAAGTATTAGCATGTGAAATTGGAGATCAGGATAAAAGCTGGGCACCTCATATCTGCTGTCAGGTGTAGTACGCTGGCCTAACACAATGGTTCAATGGGAAAAAGAAATAAAATGCATTTTGCTGTGCCTATGGTTTGGCGTCAACCAAAAGTCCATCACTCAGACTGATACTTCTGTATAAGTAAAATTCCTGGGTTTTCGAAGAAGACTGAGTCAAAAATCGTCTATCATGATTGTGATTCTTCTCTGAAGCCAGTGCCACATGATGCAGAGAATCCAGTGCCAGTTCCCCCTACGTCTGTTGTTACTGACAGTGACATGTCAGATGAGGAACGGGAGGATGATGACGATGTTAATGAATGTTATGAACCCCAATTTGAAGAGAGTAAGCCACATTTTATAAGCCAGATTTAGATGATCTAGTAAGGGACCTTTCTTTGTCAAAATAGAAGTCTGAACTGTTAGCCTCCAGATAAAAGGAGTAGAATTTGCTACAAAAAATAACGGCAACATCACACTTTCGTGATCATCACACAAAGATCGCAGGTTACAAGCTGGAAAACAACATTTTCTTCTGTACCGACGTGAGTGGTCTGATGATGGAGTTAGGTTACAAATACATACCAGAGCAGTGGAGATTGTTCATAGATTCGAGCAAAGCAAGTTTGAAAGAAGTATTGATGCATAAAGGTAACGAAAAACCTTCTGTTCCTCTTACTTATGCCGAGGGAGTGAAAAAGACATACAAATCAATGGAGGTCATTTTGAAATTCAGAACACAAGTGAAATGTTTGTGGTGATCTGAAGGTGGTGGCTCTTCTTCTTTGCCTGCAATTGGGATATACAAAATATATGTGCTTTCTGTGCCTGTGGAACAGTTGTAATGACAGCAACCATTACAAGGTGAAAGAATGGTCACCCAGACCTGAACACACTGTTGGCCAGTACAACGTGAAGCATAAATCACTAATTGATCCACAGAAAGTTTACCTTCCGCCACTTTATATTAAACTTGGATTAATGAAAAACTTTGTTGTTGCAATGGATCGTGATGGTATGGGTTTTCAGCATCTGAAGGACAAATTTGGAAAAGTTATAACAGATGCTAAACTGAAAGCAGGCATTTTTGTTGGTCCCCAAATCCGCAATATGTTGCATGATGCCACATTCAGAGACAACCCAACCCACTTGAACTTGCTGCCTAGGATTCATTCGGCTCATTGCACAAAACCTTCTGGTCAACCAGCGAGCTGAAAACCATGCTGAACTCGTGAACAACATGCTAACAGCATACCAACAACTTGGCTGCCGAATGTCACTTAAAATTATTTTCTTACATTCCCATCTGGACTTCTTCCCACAAAATTTGGGTAATGTGAGTGATGAACAAGGGGAGAGGTTCCACTAGGACATTTTTGTTATGGAAACAAGATATCAAGACCGGTGCCACCCCAACATGATGGGTGACTACTGCTGGTTTCTGCAACAGGGGACAGCGGAGAGCCACAAGAGCAAAAGCAAGTGCCTGAAACACTTCTGAAGTATACATGTGTGTTGAACAAGGTGAATTATGTGTAATTGTATATGTTGTTGCAACGTAAAACTACATTTTTGTAATGTCATGGAACTTTGAGGCGAAAGTTAGTTATGTACAGAGATTAGATAGTAACTCCAGAACGAGAGAATGTAGCTAATCGTGTCTATACACGTAATTAAGATCCTGACATCCCAGGCAGAATCGGACATCAGATTTGAATTCAGCACACTTGATTTAGTATAGGACACACAAATTAGACCAAGTAGCAGACAGTATTTATTTTTTGTGATGGAGATGTGAGGTATTATAATACATATATATGTTTACTGTTGTACCTGCCAAAGAAATGTAATATAAAAATGTAATTCTTACATGTCTGCAAAAAAAAAGAACTGATAAAAAAACACACAAATTAATGCTAACATTTGCCAATAATAATCACATAGTACATAACTAATTAAATTTGTTATAAAGTCAATTTGTGGTTGATTTACTAAAGGTGTATATTCAGTTAATAAATTGTATAGATATTCACTTCATTCAACCAATTATGTGAAGTGCATATTGTTTTTATGACTTAAGACTTTAAACCTTAAATGGATGTATTGAGGAAAACTGCCTTTATATAAATATTGGCATATACATTTCAAGAGTATAATCATAATTATCCTTTCAAGTATGTTTCTTTATTAGGTGAATACCTATTGGTGTGTAGTATATCAAGGCATTGTCTATTTTTTTCATCAGAAGATAAAAAACAGATTTCTATTGCTTGTTATACTGAGAACAAAGGCACTGTTAAGCTGCCACCAAGTGCTCTTATCAAATGATTTTAGGAAAAAGGATATGTCAGTCACAGTAACTTCATTTGCATTTCCCTCCTAAAGATACTAAAATGGCAATTCAAAGAAGATTTATAAATATGAGACACATATCTAATTTTTCATTGTGTACTTTAAAGGATGCATAAACAGTTTTTTCAGCAAGCTGACTTTTAAATGACTAAAAAATCAATGATCCATTTAGGGTCACATCCTTGACAAGCCAAGCCAGGGTTTTTCTAATAAACAAACTTTTTAGGTGTTTTTATCATTCTAGATGTCCAATGTAAGAGACAATGGGCACAGTGCATTAAAAATAGATGGAATAGTACCAAATGCCTGGACCAATAACATTAAGTGATGGAGAAATCTGCCTATTATTGATTACGATATAGGGAGTCACAATGTACAATAAAAATTGTTCATCGCAGAGTGCATGGGCGTCGAAGAGTTTAGATTCAGCTGTGTTAAAAGTAAATTTAGAGATTGAATACGAAATAGGCCAGTCAGGCATCCCCATACCTCTAACCCCACTCCTACCCCTACCCCTGGGCTCACCATCTTGTTTTTGAACGGGGATCCCCGTTGTGTCCCCGGGTGTATCCTGGAAGGTTAAGGAGAGCAGTAACGAGGCTTTCGAGGTTTATTGGATGTCTCGGATCCCTAGCATTTGTTATGTCCCCCTATTTAGGCTATAAAAATTGTTAGCTGTACGTGTTCTTCTCCGAGTTTTCCCCGTACCCTTCTTCGTACTAAAATAATTGTCCTTGGAAAGGATTTTTCGCGATTCTTTCCAACGACTTTCAAACTACGGCACAATGCATGAACAAGTGCTACACATACAGCACCGTTCTGTTCTATGGAGAGGGGAGGGGGAGAACGACAGCGTGGCACCCCCCTGCGCTCTCTCCCCCTTCACTCCCATTAAGATCGTTCGTTGTCCATTGTCTGTGGATCCGCCAGGATGGTCGTTCGTACGATGGACGACAGACGCTGTACACATGCCAGATTCTCGTCCGATATCGTCCTTAAGCTGATTATCAGACGAGAACTATTGCAAGTATGTATGTAACCTTAAACATCTTAAAAACACCCTCTGTGTGTTTACACCAGAGGACTGATAAGCTGCAAGAATCTGCAATTTGTATTAGGAACTTCAGTGACTGTGTTGTGAACTTTGAAACTGAATTTCTTCACAATGCTTATATATGCATGGTCTTGTGTTCATTTGCTTTTAACTGCTTGGTTATGATATGTTAATAATTACATCATTTGGGGACAGGTTCACTTTAAACAATCCTGTTGCTATACTAAATGTTTTCAGTAAAGGCATGCCTGCAAAAAAACAGTGTACATGCTGTTCTTGCAATGTGTATTGCTAAATGTGGTTCTTACCTTAACAGATTTAACTTAACGTGGTTCTTACCCTAACACTTCTGAAAGTGGCAATCTTCTTGGACCCCTGCAGCTTTCACTGGTGTATCCTGCTGACCTTGGATCACTACTGTCTCCTGGACACAGAGGTCAGCAGGATGAACCAGTAAGATCAGGGTTTAGCAGTGTGGACAGCAGGAAAGGTATGTATGCTATTTTATTTTACAGTATGCTTTTACTGGAAAAATTTGTTTAGCAACAAAGTCACTTTCAGGAGAAGATTTCAGAGTAGAAAAATTATCCAGTACCTCGAATTTGTTTTTTTGTTAAATGACCTTTTGTTGTATAATATTTATGGTATATCTACAGCTGTATATTTGTTTAAATTCTTTTTCCTGTCATTTTTTCATATGTTTTAGTGGCTATAGTGAAAAACAGGATGCATCTGTGAAATGAATTCCTTTAAGGCCAGAAGGTCAAGAAGAGAACACAAGCTGAGTTGACTGCATTATAAAGCCCAGTGGAGTCTGACTGTGATAAATCCAGCATACTAAATAATTCTAGGCAGATGCCACTGATCGAAGTTTACCTCCTCGGGTTTGATGAGACTAGACATAGTTGGATTGGGTCTTTTAGTCTGGCCCCACAATCCTAGTTGGTGATTTAGATTCTATCTTTTAGGTTTCAGTATTTTAAAGCTTTCTAGATCTATCCTTAGTAAAATCATTTTGTATTGGAAATAAATTTGAAACTTTTTTTATCTATAGTGGTAGTACTAACTACAAAAGTGGAGAAAAACATCCAACATGTGAAAGATTTTATTTCTGACAAACCAAGCAGTGTAAGTACACAATACTGACTTATAGGGCCTGATTTAATAAATCTCTCCAAGGCAGGAGAGGATACACTTTCATCAGTGAAGCTGGGTTCATCCAGTCCACCTTGAATGGATTTCCTAAAAGTAATTTGCTGTTTGTTTTCAATCCTGGAGCAGATCTATTCCAGGTTTGCTGAATCACCAAGGTTGGCTTATGAAAGTGTTTTTTCTCCAGCCTTGGAAAGCTTTAATAAATTAGACCCACATAGTCCCTTTTAGCAGAGCAGATTAAGAGAGGAAACAGCACAGGAAGCCATTTAATTGTGCTACAGTGCAAGGAGAATTCTTATAAGAAGAGTAGGAAGAAAAGCTCATGATTATGTTGCTTCTAATTTCATTTTCTATTCACAGGACTTGGGAGGACCAAGAATTGTAGGTGTTCTTGAGCAGCGGAAGACAAATCAGGTCCCCTGCCCTAGTAAAAAACTGTTACATTGTATGGCAGGCATAAAATTTAACAATATTTATATACTGCCAAAAATTATGCAGCAAAGTACATTAAATAAGGGTAGCAAATGACAGACAGATACAAACAATGAAACAAGAAGAGGGGAGGACCCTGCCAAGAAGAATTTACAATCTAAGAGGAGGGGGAAGTAACACACAATGGAAAGATATATGTAAGTTCTAAATCTTTTTTTTTAATTTTATTTATGTGTTTAGGTACTTGACTGAAATTTATAGCTTTTTAAAGTGGACCTATCATCACATTTTTAACATTATATAAAAGGGTGGATATGGAAAAACTTTTTTTTTTTTACATTTTTATTTATTTATTTTATGTGATATAAGTATCCTGTGTGCTGCTCCTGTGCATACCCACGATTTGTACATGTGTCAAGGGGCTTTTCTTTTATATTAAAAAAAATTACATTTGGAGGAAGATACATCTCCTGATCTCACTCCTAAAAAGTGTGACCTTGAGTGACTTTTGGAAAATCCCAGGAAAAAGAAAATGGTGGCAATAAATGAAATTGCGAGCGCTGGAAACAAGAGTGAAGTCAAGACAGTGCAGGTCTCGCTGAGCTTGGTTTGTGGATAGATTGAAGGTTTTTCACATTTGAAAGTAAAGCAAAATCTTTTAGAATGCACAACATGTCCAAACTTGGCTTGGATGAATTACAGAAGGCCACGTTGAGTTTCATCCATGTCAGCAAAATTGGGCAGACAGAAATCATTTGGTAGGGCAACAATCCTTTCTCTGATGCCAAACCCCCAATCTACCACTGCACCCTTCACCTATAGACAAGCCCCTGCTCAGTCCCAAGAGGCTAGTTGTTTTTTTATTGAATAGGCAAACTTTATTAAACACATAAACGAAAGCAATACAGTCAGGGTACAATCATACATGGAATTGCGACGCAGCGCACAAAACACTACATAACAATCCCCCACAACATGCTTGCAAATAAATACATACAATCCTGCACACTGCGGTGTGATACTGCCAAACCCCAACAGATTGCCAACATAACATAATAGAGTTAGGAATCATCCTCAGTATTCAAAGAAAATGCCACATCCCATACAGCAAACTGGAAAAATACAAAGAAAGGAGGTCAAAGACCCGGGACTTTAGAGGCATTTAAATATACATATACACATCACCAAAAGTACACATTAATTTTTATTATTACAAATATTAAAACATAAAATCAATATAATGATCTAAGTATTAGAATACATAGATATAAATGGGCTGAAAAGTATTTTCTTTGCGTTTCTCGGATCAAACAGTCCCCTTCCTCAGGAAAAAAAGTAAGCCTATATTTACAAAGTATAAATTATATAAAACAGAAGACAACCATATATGTGATTTCCAAATATTTCATGATTTTAACCAACCTATCTATGGTCCCACATTGGCTTCCCCATTGGAATAGTTCGACTGGAGACCAATCTCCTCTATGTTTAGCACGACTTGCAAATCAATATATCAGAGGGATTAAATGCGCCAAGGCTATTTTACTGAAGACAATAATAACTAGATTAGATATATTTTGATCAATTCACGGAAATCAGAACACCAGAACAACAGAAAGAACACCCAGCCACCTTTCAACCATTAAAACCCCTAAACTCAATTAGGCTCATGATTAAACAAAAGATCCAGCTATCTATCCACCATTGAAATCCTGTGGTCCTTTTAAATTATAGGTGCCAAAATATCACTATATTGTTATACAAAGTGCAAATCATAACCTGTGCCAGTTGCCTAGAGCACAGAAAATCCTCCGTTAATAACCATATATGATCTCACCTTAAATGTATTGCACTCCATTATCACTGACAAAAAAGTTCATTAAAAAAAGAAATGATAGAGAGTGCGCATGCACCGCCGATGAAGCAGGACGCTCCGTGATCGGCTCGGCACCCCCCGGTACTTCTAGCGGCTCCCAGAGCAGTGTTACTCGGCAGCCACACTGCAGGTGAGCTCCACCCGGCAGCGGAACGCACCCGCAACCTATCTAGCTATGGTGGGCAAATCGGGGAAGAAAGGTGGACCCCGCAGCCCACGATCCCACACACAGCGGCCTGGACCTAAGATGGCGGCGCTGGGGGACATGCACGCGGCTGATGCTTCAGTCCCCAGGGATGGAGACCGGGACTTACAGGCAAGTGATGAGGGGGGATTACTGGAGAGAGGGTGGGAAAGGAGTTCTCCCCACTCCTCTCAGGACAGTTTTCAGGAGTCTCAGGACTCATACAGCAGTCACAGCTTGCGGCTCCCCCCCCCCCCCCCTTCTGCACTGCCTTTGTCTGGGACACAAAGCCTGCGACCAACACAGGGAAAGGCCCCATCTTTCCCACGTGCCAGCAATCTCACTATCACTCCTGAGTCCAGCCTGAGAGATCAGTCTCTAGATTCTGTGGCCCCCGCAGATCCTTCCGATCTCCCTTTAGCCGAGCGCAATCTCTACCTTAATCTGGCGCACCTACTACAATCTGAATTGTCCAAAGCTACCTTGACCATAACAACTGAAGTTCGCCAGGACTTGCAGTCCTTTGGTACCAGAATTGACATATGTGAGAAAAAACTGGATGAAACAGTGTCTCAGGTTTCCCAGAATTCCAAAGAGATATCCGTACTAAACACTCAGATTGAAGACCTCCAACTTAAGCTGGATGATCTAGAAAATAGGTCCCGCAGAAACAACTTTAGGATTAGGGGCCTCCCTGAATCAGTGAAAGATGTAACAGAAGCTGTGCAACGTTTCTTACGTAAATCAACTCCAGGCCTTTTATCTGCATAATTGATAATTACATGACAAAGGAATTGCCCACACCAGCCCATGAAATAGCCTTTGTGTCAATTGTCCAATTACTTTTAAACCCCTGAAATGAAGTGATTGTATAAAAAAAAAAAGGTTTAGTTTTACCCACTGAATTAAAGCTGAAAGTCTGCAGTTCAACAGCATCTGAGTTGTTTCATATAAAATTAAATTAATTGTGGTAATGTACAGAAAACAAATTAGAAAAAAAGTTGTCACTATCCAAATATTTATGGAGAAAGGGAGTGCGCATGCGCCGCCGATGAAGCAGGACGCTCCGTGATCGGCTCGGCACCCCCCGGTACTTCTAGCGGCTCCCAGAGCAGTGTTACTCGGCATTTTACCTGATCTGCCGGAATCACACTTTGAAATTGATAGAGCGCATAGGGCTCTGGTGACACCTAAGCCAGATGGCCCTCCCAGAGACATTATTGTCAAGCCACACTATTTCTCTACGAAAGAAGCGCTGCTGAAAATTACCAGGGGCATGGAACACATTGAAATGGAGGAATACCCCATTCAAATATTTTCTGATATCACTCCTTTTACCATCCAACGCCGGCGGGCGCTCAAACCCCTTCTACAAGTGCTGATAACCCATAAAATTAAATATCGGTGGGCCTTCCCATTCCGATTAATTTTTCAATTCCAGGGGAAGAATTTTTCTTTTTCCTCTTTTGATGAGGGTGAGCAAATCCTTAAAGACCTGGCTCTAATTCAGAAGGGAGACGCCCCTTATATGCAGGATAAAGCAGTTGCGGCCTCGCTGTACCCTTTATGGAACAAAGTGAAAGCTTCTGGGAAACACTCTCAGAAGACGTCCTGAAGTGATTGGTGCATTGTTCTACTGAGTAAATGAACATAATTTGTTGCTATAGATCTTCTTTGGACGCTTTGCAGTATATCCCACTAGTTGCTAATGTACTCTATGCAAGTATGAAAGTGTTTGTTAAATTGTTGCTCGGAGGACGTCCTGAAGTGCTTAATAAGATGTTCTACTGAGTCAGTAAGCATTATTTGTTGCTGCAAATCTGCTTTCAATACTTTGCAGTGTATTTCATTAGTTGCTAATATATTCTATGCAAGCATGAATGTGGTTGTTGCATTGTTGTTCAGAAGACGTCCTGGGGTGTTTCATGAGCTGTTCTACTGAGCCAGTGAGCATAATTTGTTGCTGCAAATCTGCTTTCAACGCTTTACAGTGTATTTCTCCAGTTGTTAATATATTCTATGCAAGCATTAAAGTGGTTGCTAATTGTTACTCAAAAGACGTACTGAAGAGCTTAGTGAGATGTTCAACTGAGCCAGTACGCATAATTTGTTGCTGCAGATCCGCACTGAACACTCTGTAATGTACTTCACTAGTTGCTATTATATTCCATGCAAGCATGAATGTGGTTGCTAATTGTTGACAGACAGTAGGAATTGGTTTCAAAAGTGCTCACGGAGTTCTGTCATTGCAATGCCTTTGTTATGATTACCAGGGTTGAAGGAATATGCGCCTCATGGCAGCATATCTCATCCCAAACATAGGTTCTATCAGTAGACATATGTATGGATGTTACACACTAAATGAAAATAGGATGCAATTTCAGTCAGTGATGCCAGGGGGCTGGCACTGTATTCCTGTGTACCTGACTTCCACTGCAATAGTTACGTGGGACACTATGCGTTGTCTTTAATGCAATGCTTATGAGTTATCTGATGCTGTTAGAATAATGGTTGTGCATTGGAAGATGTTAGGCTATTGTTTACTTAACAACACAATGATTTGGTACTGTTTCTACATTGATCCAATTTACACTGTTAAAGAGATGTGTACCGCATGGCAGGGTAAAGCACTAGAGACTTAAGTACTATTCTTGGTGTTAAGGGATGCTGACTTATACTGTTAGCCATTGGGACACAGTTCTAATGGCGATAATATGGTGCCTTCATAGTATTACATTAGCTGAGAGTACTATTATTCAAGATCCGTGGTGGGTTTTTTTTTTTTTTTCTTCTTACTGATTTAGTGGCTGCCGAGCCGGTATTTAGCATGTGACTCCCGATATTGGTCTCTTCATTGTTTGAAAAATACAAGTTAAACGGGAGCATGTGTCCCATCAGATTTACTTTGGGGGGCTGTGGGTGCTGGGGGGGTTATACATGGATGTCTGTTGCGTAGGGTTTATACCTGAAGTGGCCTTTAATGTTTGTTTCTACAACATAAGAAATGTTTTATATTTTATACCTGAATTTTGAAAACAATAAAAATATTGAAATACAAAAAAAAGAAATGATAAAACACATTAAAAACCTTGATGACTTCTTTTTGAATCTTCAGGAGAACTCATTCAGTAAAAATTTACTATGCAGTGTAACAAAGTATCGATCCCATTTTTGTAGATAGAGTTAGGTATTGATTCAGAACACATCTTGACCTCCAATCTCTATAGAAAGCCAACATCAGGAAACACCATAATTAGAGCTAATAGTGCGCATCCAAAATTTTTAATAAGCATTGAAAGATGCCCTGAAGAAAGCCTACAAAAAAGCTAAAGTTCAAAAAGATACAGATTTGAATATTAAAGGGAAACAACTATCCCCTCATGAAAGTGGAAAAACACAGATCATTACCAGATTTTCTACACAACATCAGGAAATTAGGAGAATATGCCAACGCTTTTGGCCTATTTTACAAGTAGATCCAAAGTTACGTAGATTTATCGGAAAAGGTCCTGACTTTGTGTGGTTGTGACTTTGTGTATAGAAAGTTGACTTCACTCAAAGACAGATTGGTTCATAGTCATTTTAGTGAAGGTATCGAATCCTCTTATTGGAAATTGACTACGGGAACAGTCGCCTATGGTAGTTGTGGACAATGTAACTGGATCTACTCTCAGGCAGACTGTATGACAGTTCCAATCAAAGCAAAACCTAAAATAATGAACCAAGTGACATGTAAGATGATTGGTGTTGTGTATTTGGCCTTTTGGGATTGTGGCCTATATTATATTTGCAAGACAAAGAGGCAACTTAACCAGTGCATCCGTGGACATGTTTACAATGTTAAAAGTGGAAGAATTATGACACCTTTAAGTCATCACATGGGTGTATACCATAATTTAAATAAAAATGGGATGAGATTTCTAGCTCTTGAATCTATATCTCCAAATCTAAGAGGAGGTGATAAGGATAAGGTACTATTACAGGTACATGAGATTATTAGCTTTAAATATTTTTTCTAGTGATGTATTCATGAGGGGGATCACTATTTTTGAACCCCCATTTTTTTTATTGAAATTAATATGTGAATTGATTTTGTGTCTATATAAACGGAGCATGGTATGTCTTGGTATATATTTTTGGTATATCTTGTTGTGTATATTTATGAAATTTGGTTATCAGTGAATTTGTTGTTTACATTGTGCAATGCATTTTGATAACCTCTATATATATTTAGCATATGATTGTAACTATTTAGGTAAGATCTTAACGATATCTAAAAATGTGTAACATGATAAGGTCAAACATGTTAGCTATATTATAGCACAACGTCATATAACAAGAATTGTATAATTTATGTCTATGCAATAATTTTGTGGATATGTTTAATTTGTGTTTTTTTCTTTCTTGCTCTTAATTAGTTAGGTAAGTAGTCGATTTTTATAGAATGGTACTTACATGTTTTTTATGTATTACTATTTATTCTGCATTGGCTTTTTGTAGTTCCTGATTCAGGCACTGCTGCCCGCTGTTTTTGATCTGTGCTGAGACAGTACTAGTAAAAGGCCTGGCTGCTGTAGGTGGGTGTTGTCTAATATGGCTGCACCCGCCCACTACATCAATGATTGGTGGTTGATCCCCTTTGGGGAAGAGCTGCCTGTGTCCCGTTAGCTAGGGACTAGTAACGCCTCCCTTAGCACAACCAGTTGTATTCAGGATATGTGTCCCCGGATATGGACTGGCACGTCTTGTTCCAATTTTGAGAAAACGTTGCCCCATTCCCGGAAATGGGAGCAGATTTGGACTGGGATGTGGACCTGGTCCCGTTCTCGGAAATGAGATGATCATGAGGGACGCTCATTAGGGGTTATTTCTGAAGAGTATAGAATGAACAGGTGGGGGATAGTAGAGTTCCAGAGGTCTGTATGAGCGGTTTCAAGCGCTTCTTGGTCTCTTCTAGGTTTCGCCTAATGTCCTAGCCACAGTGGTAGAGATCCTGCAAGGACTGGCAAGGACTGCAGCTCTCGTTGCAGCCACATGAGTTCTCTCTTTTTTGCACACACCTCTTGGTGTCCCCTTGCTTGAAAGAAGCTGTGGAGCTTTACTTTTACAAAATTCCACCATTCACTTACCTTGGTGAAGTGCCTCTTGTCCTCCCTCCAGCTGATAAACTCACCCCTCAGTTCTTCCATCAGTTCCTCTTCCTCTTCAAGCCCCTGCCAAGGTCATCCTGAAAGAGAATGGCTCTGTGGTCCGAGAAGAAGCAAGGAACCATGGTGTGGCTGTTGCACCTTACCTCTTTTGATGTGAAGATGAAGTCAATCCTTGAACGTATGGATCCATTGGGGCGGCACCAGGAGTAATTCACTGAACCGCTTCCAACAGAACCCACAACATCCTTCAAGGAAGCTTCTGCCACCATCTCTTTGAGAAGGTGGGAGGTAATGTCCAACTTTGCTATGATGCTGGAGCTGTGCCCATCCTCCTCTATTAGGCAGTTGAAATCACCACCCATTATTACTGCTCTGGTGGTGGCGAGTTGAGTCCTCATGTTCTGGAAAAGCTCCAGTCGCTCATTCTTCTCACGGGAGGCGTACACGTTGATGAGCCTAATGAGCTCTCCTGCCCATGAACCGTTTATGACTAGTAGTCGACCACAGACAAGCTCATACACAGCGTCAAGCATAAAATGTCCACCCCAATCAGAATGTCTACACCTTCTAACTTGCAATTGCCACCCCCAGACCAGTAGGAGGGACCCTTGGTCCACTGGGAGGACAGATGTCTTTACCTTCTAGAGGCGGGTAGGGCACAGGGAAGGGAGGGAAGGCCTCGACCAAGGTCAGGTCTGTGGTTGGGAAGGGCCTTTGTTTGGGGGGGTGGGGTCTGTGGGTGGGGGTGCTGGGTCTTTGGGCAGAGGGAGTGGGGTCTGTGGGCAGAGGGTCTGGGTCTGAGGCAGGTGGGAGAGGGACTTAGGCTGGGGCTTCAGGGTCAGTGGATGGGGCCTGTGTGTCTGAGGGTTGAGTAAGGGCCTGGGGCTCTGCCTGCGGTGCTGGGTCCTGGGGTTGGGCTGGAATGGGTGTGTGTGGGGCTTCTGGGGTGGTGGCTCGGGCCGGTGGGGTGGTGACCTGGGATTGTGGGGCAGTGATTTGGGCCGGTGAGGTGGTGGCTTGGGCTGGGGAGGTGTGGGGAAGTTCCTAGGGGTGGGATGGGGCTTGAGGCCAGGTCTGTTAGGCCTGGTGGGGGTTTTGGGGTGGGTGGCAGAAGGGGTGAGATGGGAGATGGAGGGGGCAGGGTGAGAAGGTTGCCCCCGAGTGGCTGGGGGCCTGTGCTCACCTCTGTCTCCTCTGGGGGAGTCCATTCCTTGGTTGGTTGTTTCGTCCGGTGTTGCCAACTGTTCCTGAGGACCTTGTCCTTTTGGGGCCCTCCCTGTACAGGTGGTCACTGTTGCTGCTGAGGTTGCAGATCTTGGTCCTCGGACAATCCTTGAATTTGTGTCCGGTGACTCTGCAGAGTCTGCAAGAAATTGCTGTACAGTTCTTACCTATGTGGCCAGTCCCTCCGCATCTTCTGCAGGTTCGGGCCAGGTTCTCGTAGTGCAGGATCCCTGATGATGGCCCAGTGTTCACGCACTGTGGCAGGTGCTGCAGTTCGCTTCTGGTGAAGTCCCGATGCAGCTTGCAGGTCAGGCCCCATTTCCTTGTCCAGAAGTCGTTGATGTCCAGAATGCGGGTTGGTTCCTTCAGCACAGTGCAGAACCTCTTCAGGAATGTGGCGATATCTTGTCCAGGAATGTGAAGGCTACGCATTGACACTGTAACTCACCTTTCTTCCCATTGTATAGGTGAATTGGCAATGAAATTGCTGAAAAGGGATCCGGGTTCTGCCGCCTTCACTTTCTCCCAGTACCTTATACACACCTGTAAATATACAAAGGTGACATAGAAATTACCTCGCATGAATACTTGAATGGAGAGGGTCTCGGCTCTGGAGAATCCTTGGTCGAGCACCATCTTCTGCCCAAACATTTCTTATATCCAGGATCCTTCTGTCCACTTCCTTCAGCTTCAGCACCACCGTCTGCTTCATCCAAGGTTCCAGGGTGGGGCCTTCTGCTAGTCTCCACTATTGGTGCTGCTGGGGCAAGTCCTGCCAGGGTGGAGGTGGAAGGTTCTTCTCTTCTGCCACCGCTGGCTTGGGCCGGGGCGGTGTGCTTCTTTTTCCCTGTTGCCTTCTTTGGCGCCATCTAAGCAATTTAGGTCTCGGACACCTCGAGCTGCGGCTTCGGCTTCTGGCATCGGCTTCCTTGGTGTCTTCCTCCATGTCGCTTCTTGTTGCTTCTTCGTCAATTATCTGCTTTTTTAGCTTGTTTGACTTTAAAAAGGCAATTCTGTGTGCACTACCAGGATAGTGACACAATGTAGGGGAAAGGGGTGATCGCAGTCTCGCTCCCTACAAGGGCTAAGCCTCTAGCCCAATAGCAGCAGGTAGGTGAAGCTGAATTTAATTGACTATCCCACCAGGCCGAGCAGAGGGTACCTCACCAGGATCTAATGGCTTGGATAGATACAAGTTTTTCTCCACCGTCGCAGCTTAAACCCCTAGGGACAGAGGTAGATACTACACTTGATCTTAGCCAAAAGGGCAAGAGGCTAGTTGTTATCCCAGCACACAGTTGCTCCCAGGACTTGTGTGAACAAAGGACAGTGTCTGGAAAAGAAGGATTAACAGAGGACCAAGAGCCCACAGGATTGAACAAGACAATACCCACAATGCTAGGCAAGAACGGGGTCAGAGTTCCGAGCTAAATGCCTCAAATGGGTGACAATAGTCAGACAAGTTATCCTCAGATTCAAGGTATCTGGTAGGGTCAAGCAGAATCATAGTCAGGCAGAGATCAGTCCAGATAGCAGGTAAAGGTGAGTCAGACAAGACAAGGTCAGTAATGTGGAAACAATATGAGAAATGCATGTTTCGCTACTAGAAGCTTGACATTATCATGGGTTAAGTAAACTGGGCACGTGCAGTCTATATTTTGCCATGGGCATCAGGGAGCAGGATGGGCATGTGGGAAGGAACATGATTCTGTCCCTGTCTCCATCTTGTATCAGAATCCTCAATGAGAAATATCAGGAAAGCTGAGTACATTGTGAGTGGTGATTGTCCTGTACATCTCATTAAGTTTCTTTTGTGTGTCTATTAATCAAAGTGTAAATAAGAGACGACATGTGTGGATCCGGCTGATGGTAACGCCCTGAACCGGCTCCACACCACCCTGGGACAAACAAGGCTCTAGCAGGCGCACCGCACCAACAGTGAACGAGCCGTTTGAAGCTCCCTGGAAAACGTTCAGATCAGCGGGGGTACGGAGAAGGAGAAGCCCTGATGCCTACACGAGGTAAGCACGGCAACCCCGGGGAATAATGCAAGGGGCAGCAACATATAAAGCAAAAAGTCTAGTGGACTCCCTCCCTCTCCCATGAATCAGAGGAGAGAGGGCTCCAGTGAGTTGGATACACTTATAGGGAGTTCTCCTTCAACTCCATCTCCAGCTGATCAGCAGCAGGTATCTGACTCAGACATTCTCCTTGATGGATTTCAAATGATGTTGAAGACAGCCTTAGAAAATACTACAGGAAAATCAATGAGCATTTTACCAAAAAGCTGAGAGTTTTGGGGCACCGGATAATGGAATTGGAGGGGCGAATGGATGACACTACCACTGTTTTGGAGGGACATGAAGAAGGTATAGAGCTATTGAAACAGAAGTATTGTCCCTACACCATAAGTTAGAGGACTATGAGAATAGGTCTCGCCGCTCAAATATCTGTATCCGCGTTTTGACAGAAAGTATAATTGATCCTAATACAACAATTCAGCTCTCTTTCATGAATTATGCCCAGGAATACCCGCAGTAAGCTTAGAATTGGACTTGGTACACCCTATTTCGGCAGAACCAAAACCAGAAGGCCCACCAAGAGACATTGTTGTCAAATTACACTATTACCGTGTTAAAGAGACATTAATGAAGGCAGCTACAGCAAAAAAGCCCTTATCTTTTCAAAGACACAACTACCAGTTATTTACAGATTTGGCACCTGCTACAATATTTCGTCGTAGAGAACTGAATCTTTTTTACAGATATTACAGAAACAACAAATTCCATATAGATGGGGCTTCCCTTTTAAACTGCTCTTCTCATATGAGGACAAAATTCAAGCTGTTTCTTCACCAGGGGAGGCTAGAGAATGCTTTCAAACATTGGGACTGTTGGATACTACTCACTTGGAAAAATCAAAAGCTGCAGAAAGTCCTGGTTCCCATATAACCCGAACAGTGGGCATTCAGCAACAAAAGGTGACTAAGGAACAAAAGATTATAGCTTCACTTAAACGTCTGATATTTTCTCGGATCAATGCCTGAATGTATATATGTATATATTGAGCAAAGGCTGATCGTAGGAAATGTCTTTTTATCTTTTTTTATACATATTATACTGTTCTAATTGGAACTAAGCCTCCTAAAGAATGATAAATGTTGGGCTGTTATGGGTGATTGAGGCATTATTACAATCAAAACAGTGATAAACTTATATATAGGTTCCACATAAGGCAAGATATGGATAGTGGGTTAGTGCAATAGTTTCCTTTGTTTTTTCATTTCTGCCTAGGTCCCAGTGTGGAAGACACTGTGTACTCATATAAACACTGGAACATACCCTAATTTTAGGGGGAGAGATACAGTGTTGTATTGGGGGTGTCAGACAGATTTCTGTCACCTCTTTGTAAGCACTAGTTGGTTGCAATATAAAATAGAGAGGATATGGGGTGGAAGTAGGTTCCAGTTCCACACTATTAGGGAATATGTGTAGTATGTGGAGTTTTGTGTTTTGTTTGTCCTGTGTGGTGTTGGTCTCCCCAGTCTTGGTATTGTCTTTTCCCTACTGTTTCTAATGTTTGGTAGGAGGCCCAGGGTTCATATACTGATGATTGAAATAATTGATAGGCGACATGAAAATGTAATAAAATGGTAATATCAATATTATCATTGAATTTGCAAGGTCCTAATGTTTGGTAGGCGGCCCAGGGTTCAGATACTGATGATAGAAATAATTGATAGGCGACATGAAAATGTAATACAATGCTAATATCAATATTATCATTGAATGTGCAGACATAATATGTCTACAGAAGACCCATTTTTCTATTGCATCTTGCCCAAAATATTTCCATGTCCCCTAATGATAATCAATTAAGTTTTTTTGAACGACTCATGCATATAATAAGCCAACATATACAGGGCACCTTGGTATTATGTGGTGATACCAATATGCCTTTGAGGCCAAGTTTAGATTGGCCTCAAATCACATTTAGAGATATAAATATATCCAATAGATTGGTTGAATTATTTAAATCTGCATTGTTAGTGAATTTATGGAGGGAATTACATCCTAAAGATCAAGATTATACTTATTTTTCCCACCCACACCAATTGTTAACACATATAGAGCATATTTTAATACATCAAAGGGTATTACCATTGGTAACAAAGTGTGATATTCTGGTGGTCTCATGGTCTGACCATGATGCGGTTTGGGCAACATTAACTTCTTTTTTCCCAAAACTCGACTCGTTTAGATGGTTGCTTAACGATTCATTGTAAGGTGGATCAGAAAGTGCAAGAGATATTTGCTGAGTATTTTGCACTAAATGGACAACCTGAGATTTCCTCAGCTATGCTCTGGGCAGCACACAAGGCGGTAGTTAGAGGTAGATTAATACAGATCGCCTCCCAGATTAAAAAACATCGAAGGGCAACTAATAAAGTCTTGGAAACAAGGTATATGGGGCTATGTACCCATTATATAGCCTCACCAAGTAAAAATATAGGATGGCAATAGAATGAGACCTATACCCAACTGAATCTTTGTATGGCATCAGAAGCCGAAAAAACGCTGAGATGGTCCAATAATAAATTTTATAGTTACAGTTCCAAGATGCATACGTTATTAGCTAACAGGTTGAGACACCCTGAATGGCGTTTACATTTTTATCGACTCAGGGTTAAGGGGATAGGTCTTACAAGTAATCCAATAAATATATTACAGGAATTTCATAGTCACATGCGGGCATTATATCAAAATACTGGTGTGTTTGATAAGAGAGCTTTTGATAGATTCTTTCAGTTAATAGATCTTCCAGAGCTTAACATACATGTTTCAGAAAAAATGGAAACTCCAATTTCATTAGTTGAAGTGAAGCTATTAAGTGTCTTAAGTCTAATAAGCATCATGGACCCGATGGAGTTACAGCAGTCTATTATAAAAAAATACCAGCAGATCTTTTAGCCATATTTGGTAAGGATGTTTAATATTTCGAAAGGGGAGGCTTTGGAGCCTAGTATACTAAATGCGGCCACTACAGACGCAACAATGTGGTCTAATTATAGACTGATTTCTTTACTTAACCTGGATGCCAAGATCTTGACTACGATATTGGCGTCTAGGTTGAATGAGAGTAACATTGTTACTAGGTTGAATATCGGCAACATTGCATCTAGGTTGAATATCAGCAACATTGTAGTGACGGACCAAACAGAATTTATATCCTGGATATCCTCCCTATATGCTTGTCCCAAAGCTTTTATTCAAGATATGGACTATCACTCAGAGAGCTCCTTGATGGGTAGAGGTACTAGACAGGGTTGCCCACTATCACATTGCTGTTTGCTTTGGCGGTGGAACCCCTGGCTATAGCAATTAAAAAAAATTTGATATCCAGGGAATAAATGTGAAAGGAGAACAACATAAGCTTTGCCTGTTTGCAGATGAAATATTACTTAGCCTAACAGACCCTACGGTATCGCTGCCTAATTTGTTGGAGGTCCTGGGGAGTTTTCAAACTTTTTCAGGACTTCGACTAAATATTTCAAAATGTAAGGCACTTAATGTTAATTTTGAGCCTGAGAGGGAGAAGATACTTAAAGAAACATTTCCCTTTCAATGGAAATCAAAAAGAGTTACTTGGGCATATAAATCTCACCATCCCATAATACATTATATGCAACTAATGTCCCCGATCTTGTGAAACATCTTTTGACAAGACTTTTGGGATCATGGAATTGGTACCAAATTTCATGGTTAGGTCGTATTGCTTCCATAAAGATGACTTGGTAACCAAAACTTTTATACCCTATGAGAGTTCTCCCATTAGCCATACCTACCCATATACTAAAATTGTTACAACATAAAATATTTGAGTTTATCTGGAGAGCTAAATGTCCACAAGTTCCCAGACACACTTTACTTCGAACTAAGGGGAGGTCTGTCTGTGCCGAATCTGTGTATTATAGGGTGGCACAGGTAGCCCCTTTTTAATGTACTATATAAAAAAAAATGTCCTAAATGGGTAGTTATGGAGAAGGCAGTGATTGCACCAATATCGGTAGAAGCAATACTTTGGGTCGCAGATAAACAGAGACACAATTTTTCCAACCCTTTATTGAAACATACATTGAGAATTTGGGACTTAATTAAACAATTGGAGGGTCTTACCTCTTGCCATACCCCAGTAGCTTCTATCATAGGAAACCCGATGTTTACCCCTGGCATGGAGGAACCAAGGCAGTATTGCTGGTGGAAGGAGAAAGTATTGTATAGAATACATCACTTTGTAAACTTGAAGGGGATACTTACATTTGGGGAAATTTGTGAGAAATATGAAGCTCCTTTGGTAGAACTCTTTAGATACCAGATTAGGCATTTTATACAATCTAAACTGGGACCAATTCCTCGTACTTACAATATGACATGGTTCGAGAAAATGTGTATTATCAGCTTTGTATAATACACTAGTGCAGTGCAATAGGCAGGTACCATCATATATACCCAAATGGGAAGCCGATATGGGTGAAAAGATTGAACAGGAGAACTGGGATCAAATTTGGCATACAATAGCATACTGTAGTATTAACGCCTCAGTAATGAAAACAAATTATAAACTAATGATGAGATGGTACATGGTTCCATCCAGGTTAGCTAAATTTCAGCAGAACTGTACGGGTAACTGTTTTAGGGGATGTAATCTAAAGGAACTTTTTTTTGTGTTTCGTGGGAATGTCCCAAACTCAGGAAGTTCTGGACAAGAGTATACCAAATTGCTTACACTATAATAGGTTGTTCTTTTCCCAAACAACCAGCTGAAGCACTTTTATGCCGGAAACCATCGGTCTGTACTATGAACCAATTTAAACTATTAACATACTTGTTTACTGCGGCCAAAATAGTCCTAGCTAAAGCATGGTTGTCTAAAATCCCTAACATACAACAAGTTAGGAATAAAATGTCTTGGATTTTAGTCAATGAGAAGATGAGGGCTTTGTTGATGGCATCGGTAACAAAATCTCCAAAAGTGTGGTCACCATGGATTGAGTACTACATGCCAATAGGATGGGACCGGTAATAGTTGACTATATAGACATAACATCAGTATTAATATTTGTTTATGGAGCTAGGCTACCACCCCATATTTCATTTTGTTTCTTTGACTTAGTGTTGTTATTGTTATGTGTAGCAGAAACGATTTGTTCAGGATAAAAATAGAGGTCTTGTGGGATAGTTAGTAATATATCTTTTTTTTTAAAATAAATTTAGGCACAAATGCCACTTTAGGGTGTATAAAGCACAAATTAACGAGAATAGATTTTTTAAATCCTAATTCCAGGGTGTTAAAGCAAAGATAAAGAAGGACTATTTGGGTGGGGCGTGGCTTGGCAATGGCACTGTGAGCAGGCACTTTCCTGGAGCTCTGTGTCCACTGCGGCCTTAACAGCTAATACTTCAGATCACACAGTTTATTTCCACCCCGCTCAGTGATGTCTAAGCAGCGGAAGAATAAAGAAGCAGGGAAAACCCCTAAACGAGACAACTTACACAAATATTTCCCTTCAGACTCGGCAGGTTCAGCAGGAGGAAGTGCTCCAAAGATGGCCCCTGCATCTGCAAGTGAAGCTGAGCACCTGGAGTCTGCTGATCGGGTGAGTGAAGAGGGGACTTTCCCCCTAGCTGGGATCCCTGCAGTTCTTTCTCCTACACACTCCTGTCTGTCATCTGATTCCCCAGCTGAGTTTTCAGACACAGTGTCTTCTCCTCAGCAGCTGCCCAGAGAATTACAAGCCCTCCTGAAATTCATACCCACTAAAACAGAGCTGGAATCCTGGGCTCATTGCATAGAGAACTCTGTTCATGCAGAGATTGAACAGATATATCAGACAGTGCAAGCAGTTGATATTAAGGTTACTTCACTGGAGTCCTCCTCCTCCCAAACTTCCCTTAGATTAGACACGCTTGAACATGCCCAACTGCACATGAAGTCTGTGCTTTCTAACTTGGCTCTCAGTTTGGACGATCAAGAAAACAGGCCGGCGCAAAAATTTACGATTAAGGGGACTCCCGGAAGCTACAGCTGGGCCTGACCTGGAGCACACTGTGATTGCCATTTTTAACACCCTTTTAGACCGACCACCCTCAGAGCGCATAGAATTGGATAGAGTACATAGGGTTGGTGTGAGGAGAGATGGAGTACCTGACCGCCCCAGAGATGTTCTATGCAGGGTGCACTTTTACAAAGTTAAAGAGCAGATTGTTCAGAAAGCATGACAGAAGGGGCTGATTGATTTTGATGGTGCAAGTATTCAGATATATCCAGGTCTATCCCTTCGCACGCTACAGATGAGACGCATACTTAGGCCACTTTTGGATTACATTACCACACACGGTGCCCGATATAGATGGGGACATCCGCTACATCTCATAGTGACCAAACCCAACTCTGTGTTTTTTATTGCACAATCCATCTCAGCTACCAACCCTGTTTACCTTCTTGGGCACAGATCTCATTGATGTTCCTAATTGGCTGGAAGTCTTAGAGGTACTACCAAGTATCTCTTTGAGATCGAGATCATCTACCTCCGCCCGAAGCAGACGGCACTCTCCCACTCCTCAGCGCCCTCTGAGAAGGAATACCTCAAAGTCACATAAACTATGATTTCTCCTGCTGCTGACTATTTGGACTCTGGTTACCACCACTGTCTACCTCCTACATATATTACAATGCATATCTATACCTCCTCAGAATATTATCGTTCCTGTGTGATGTATCCATGTCCTGATCTGAGCACACCTCCTATGCCGGAAGCCGATTCCTGTTATTGCGGTGACATTGTTGCACATTGAGTATGGGTGACGGCCCATCCTGGTCTCAGTGATTACTTGCTCCCAGATGGCTGCCTACCGCCAATACTAGTACTGTTATTTTTTTTGTTCTGTTTACATGACACCTGGCGCTTTGAAGCTGGGTTATTGTTTCGGCTCCTGTAGTAGCCTGCATTGTGTATTGCTGTGCACTTTAGTATGCCTGATTATTGATATGCCCTTTATTTAATGTTTTTATTAATGTCTTTGGGGTCTTCAGTCCTGTGAAACCTTTCTACTCTTGTAAGTTTAGAATTCTATCTCCTCTCCTTGTTTTTTGGGAACGGCATATCTTCCTGGTTGCTGCTGCTGGTGAGCCAGCAGCTCATAGTGTTCTTGCCTACACTACCCCCCACATAGGTACACCCGGCCTCCTGTAGAGGTCGGTGTTGTGGTATATTGTTTTACTTACCTGGGTTTAGGGCCTAGAGCTCTATTTCTTCTTCCTTTTAAGTTGTTTTGTTTTTCTCGCTGCTTTTTCTTTTTTGTGTACCTTATTTTATTGATTTCCTAATTTCTTCTTTCTTTTCTTTCCTCCTATTCTTTACTAATTTCCCCCACCCTTCCCCCTCCCATACCTTATCGTTAGACCACAGGAATTATGACTATCACACTCACATCTCTGAATGTTAAGGGATTAAACTCTCCTTCAAAACGTTCAGTCCTATTCAATACACTCCGAAAATGCAGAAGCCATATTGTCTTTCTGCAAGAGACACACTTCCGCCATGACAAAATCCCGGTCCTGTGTAACAAACAAGCCAAATACAGTTATCACAGCACTTCACCCGATTCTAAATCTAGGGGAGTTAGCATTCTAATAGATGGTTCTCTTCCATGGTCCCCCTCTTTGTGTAAAGTGGATCCAGATGGTCGTTTCCTCATAATTCAGGGTATGATAGAGAAGCAACTATTTACATTTGTAAACATATACCTACCTAATACCGGCCAGTTGACTGTCCTTGAATATATTCTGACCCTCTTATCTGAGGTGGCTCAAGGTACCATCATTATAGGAGGTGATTTTATTTTAACTTTAGATCCGTCCTTGAACATATCCAAGGGCCGTTCCCACCTGCCTTACTCTCATCATAAACGTCTGAAAGCACTGCTACATGACAATCAATTGATAGATATCTGGCGTATTCAACACCCCGGAGACAGGGATTATACGTTCCACTCCACGGTCCATAATACTTACTCCAGACTTGATTATTTTCTGATATCCCATGATGCCATTTCACAGGTTAGCAACTCGAGTATTGGTTCCATAACTTTCCCTGACCATGCCCCCAATATGATAGAGATCTCTGGGAGGATATATGAATATAAACCCAGTGTTTGGAGGCTAAATGAAGCACAGCTCGAAGACCCTGAACTGACAGCAAAGTTTGAGGGAGAACTTTCCTCCTTCTTTGCCAACAATGCAGGATCTACAGACAATCCACTTTATGTATGGGAAGCTCATAAATGTTATATTAGGGGTCTGTTCATACAACAGAGCTGTAGACTCAAAAGACTAACCAAACAAAGGCTTGATACGCTGTTACAGGAGTTGCATCGTTTAGAAATGTTGCACAAAAGGCTTCCAACAATGGACCTGGAATCCCAACTACTCGCCACTCGTACACAAATTAATTAATTAAAAGGCTAAAACAAAACATACCCGTTGCAAACAGTACTACTATGAATATGCCAACCACTGTGGTAGGGCATTGGCTAGGGCGCTTAGGTCTAAGAAGGCGGCAATGTATATCCCTAAAATCAAAACCTCTTTGGGCACCTTGGCACACGCCACCCCTGACATTGCTAACACCTTCCATGACTATTACAGTCTACTGTATAATTTACAAGGAGACTCTAGTGGTAGGTCATCTCCCGACCGCCAGATCGCAATACAGGAATATCTCAGTGCCTCCAACTTACCAACATTGTCCTCAGACATTATAGAGATATTAGATAAACCGATAACACTGCTTGAGCTACAAGCGGCAATTCGCCGAGCCGCATCAGGGAAAGCTCCCGGCCCAGATGGTCTGACATTAGCCTACTATAAGAAATTCTTCCCAGTACTAGGCCCGCATTTAGTTTTAGCGCCGAATGCACTCACTGATGGTCACACTCTTCCTCCTGACACATTAGCGGCCCACATATCAGTGATGAGGGAAGCCAGGGACAACACGATACCCTGAATATTATTAACTATGCACATACTCACAACACCCCTCTACTGATGCTGAGAAGGCATTTGATCGGGTGGACTGGATATTTCTGCTCTCCACATTGACACATTTGGGTCTTCCCCCTGGTATTCTGCGCTGGATAGAAATGTTGTATTCCTCCCCCAGCGCCAGAGTACGGGTTAATGGTGAACTCTCCCACTCCTTTTGTATTACCAATGGTACGAGACAGGGATTCCCATTATCTCCCTTACTGTTTGTGCTGACCCTGGAGCCCCTCCTACGAATAATTCGTGCCAATGGAGATATCAGGGGAGTCCAGATTGGCCCCACTGAACATAAGGTAGCTGCTTGTGCAGATGACCTTTTATTTTATGTTGCAACACCGGTAACTACTTTGCCGGTTCTTATGCGAGAGCTAGACAGATATTGACCCAATATTTCGCCAATGGCGTGCTTTGGGCATGTATAGAATATCCCATTTCATGCACAATGGGGAATGGCAACATATTCCGACCCTACAAACGGAAAGGTATCTCCCTTCATTGTCGCCCTGGTGCCACATACAACTCACTTATCTTCTGAGATCCTTGCCGCGGCCCAATACAATAGCCCGATCGCTTCTTCCTCTAGAGGACTTGTGTGCAGCTGGTCAACCTGTACGGGGCACACTTTCCCATGCCTATCAAACCCTGTTATCTGTATATACACCAGAACTCCCTTTATTTGTATCCCAATGGGAAGCTGATTTGGACACTTGTTTTACTAAAGCCCAGAGAGATATGTTACTTCATTTCTGTCATAAGGGGTCCATTTGCAACAAATATCAGGAAACCAACTACAAGTTGGCCACTCGCTGGTACAGGACACCGGTGAAGCTTGCTAGAATTTTCCCGGGGTCGGATAGCACCTGCTGGAGATGTGGCGACACACAGGGTACTCTACTGCATGTTTTCTGGGAATGCTCAAAATTGCAATTATATTGGAGTTCGGTAGCTAATATTATCTTAAAGCTTACAGAAGTGGATATAAGGGGCAATCCGGCCCTGGCACTTCTTCATGTTTCGGACATGTCCTGCAGGTGCTATAGTAACTCTCTCCTGAGACACCTTCCCAATACAGCTAAGGCCTGTATCCCAGCCTTATGGAAGAATACTGCCCCTCCGACGGTAATACATTGGTTGCAAAGGGTTGCTGATATATATCACATGGAGGATATGATATCCACTGACGCTAAGAAAGCGGAAAAATTTGCACAGACTTGGTACCACTGGATCCACTTTATCACTACTGAGGAATATTGCCGTTTGTTACGACCACCCCCCTAGATACCTGAGTATTCTGGGATGGATGCCTAATTGCATTCTGCCACTGTTTCAGAGATGTGATTATTCTAGAGCTGGTCAATGCCCACTTTAACCCCCCCACTTCCCCCCCCCCCTCCTTCTTCCCTTTTTCTCTTTCTTTTTTTTTATTCCTAACTCCTTTTTTTAATTAGTTACTTTGTTTGTTCTTCTTTTATTTTTCTTTTATTATAAAAATGTTTTTGAAAACCTTATGATATCATGGTTCCTGCTACTGATACAGCACAACGGGTTGGTTACAATGTTTGTATTTCTATGCGGTTGGCCGTTAAGCCACAAGCTTGAAGATATGTATTGTTAGAACCTAACCTTGCTGTATGATTTTTTTTGAACTGTACGTTACGACCACTTTAGTTTCTTTTCTCTGTATGTACCTTGATATCTTTTAATAAAAATAATTAAAAAAAAAAGAAGGACTATTTGGTAAAATATAGATAATATTAAAAGAAGAAAGTTTGAGGATTGTTTCTCCCCCGTATATATTTTAAGGCCACAAAGAAATAATATGGTTATATACACAGTGTCACTGGGATAAAAAGATTTTTTTTCTCATAAGGAGTAAATTTTAACATTATTAAGTTGGTTACACATGTGTTTAGGGAGAAGGGAAATAATCTCTCCCGTTTTTGGGTATTTTCACTATTTTTATAATGTACAAGATTAATAATGGATGTACATTGGGACAGAATAAAGTAAAGGGGAATTAATGAGGGGTTAAAGAGGGGAGTTAACAATTAAAATCGGTAAAAGAAGACGGGGTTAGCAATAAGCACTTATGGTTAGAGAAATAGTAGAATTCATGGGATTGGTAGGTCAAATAGATGGAAAATGAAAGGGGGCGACACTTGTTTTATAATGTTGTTAGCATGGATTTACTGTAGAACTTCTGAACTTTACTGTAGATCAAAACTTTATTTTGATATGGCTTGAGATATATATTTATATGTTTGATTTGTTTGTGAAACTAAATGAAGAATAATAAAGAAATTGAAACAAAGTACAAATAAGAAACAATGACAGTAATGACAATGACCAAAGTGTAATTAGGAAAGCAATGTTTTCAAAACTGGGACCTTGGAGAAGATAGCCTGGATATCAGGAACATGCATTGTTTAGGACTATCAATGACTCTGGATTCCTGAAGGATCACTGTTTATATCAAACCTTTAATTAAATCACCTTACTGTACCACCTACTTTATTTTGTATAAATAATACCATCTTTCTAAATAAACCAGAACAGCAATTCTATATGAACTGGTGTCTGTTGCTTCTTTAAGAAATAGACACATTTTTCCTTGACAGCATGGTCTATGATGGGGTTAGAGAGTGACCTCAACTGCCACTACCCAGTCAGGCAAGAGAAAGCATTTATGTATACATATGGCCAAATATATGTTTGCCATTACATGGTTACGGACTGTGCATTAGCGCTGTCAGAGGCCAAACAGAAGGGTGCATGGGCTGGCACAGGAACAGGAAACCAGTGAGTAAGCTCTTAACCATCTCAAAAACTGGTTTTGTGAACATGACATGCTTAGTATTCCCTAATGGCCTTCCCAATCAATAGATTTGCGTTGGACTGAATTGGATCTTTGGTATGTGGTTGAATAAGAAGTTTACAACATATATGGGCAACTGACAAATTTGTAATTTGTCATCATGGACCAGAAAGGCACTAGAATATTTTTAGAATAGGTAATTCATGTCATAGAATTTATTAAAAATCAGAGCATTTTCATATTAGAGCTTGTGGTTCCATATTATTACACACAAAGTATATAAGTGCTCTATCAGAATTGCTCATTGTACAGCCACATGCACCATTATTAGACCTCCTACAGCGTGGGATGCATTATATAAGCAGTTATATAGGCAGTTGATCATATGCACTACCCCGTTCAGACCTAATTGATATAGCTGTGCAGTGGGCAGTATTAGATTGCTGACTCCTTTTGATAAAGGTAGTCCATAGAGTAAACTTTATCATCTGGGTCCTAGCAGGAAGGGAGGTAGTGTTGCCTTTTTATTACTAGTGCTTCTAAAGGGTCCGAGAAGAGTCAGATTGTCTAAAGCCTGGGCAACTGTAAACTAGCCAAAAGACTGTAAAGACAACCTCCTGGTAAACTTCACCGAAATACCTTGGCCAATTTCACTCCTGTAAAGTATGCAAAAAGTTCAAATAACGTGTAAACAATAACTAAACAACCTATCTTGTTTATAGAAGTCAGGCCTGAGAAAAATTATTTATTGGGTTTCCATGACTTGTTGAGGAATCGCACTTTGTTACCAGAAAATGCACTATAGGCCTAATGAAACAAATCAATTAATAAATTACTCTGTTTAGGGTTCTAAAAATATCATTTACTTTTCCATAATTAACAGAATAATGTACAAGCTAATCACATAGCTGTACCTTAATGCCTCACAACCGACCCTACTTAACTATTGTCTGCATGTGTTCCCAATCCTCGCTTTGTCCTGTTCCTCTTTTACCACCTTCTTTTCTTTTTCTCCTCTCTGTCTCGGTTATTTGACAATCTGGAGCTCTATGGATCTCTACACTTTGTGACAGACTCAAGCTGTGTTCATTTTTGTCCCTTTGTGACAAGCACTTCTGTTATCTTTCTGTGAACACTTCCCCCGCACAGACAAGGAGAAGTTCCAACACTCCACCAAATGCCAAATCTGCAATGTTGTTTTATCTCTATGTGAATATCTTATGTTTTCAGAAAGGAGAGAATCAAATAGTTTAGACATTCAAATATACCATTTATCATGTATAGCACACAAGTTTTACAATACAATACAATACATGGGCCAATGTTTCTGGCAGCTTAAGCATGATACAATTATCCTGGAATTAAATACTTCCATGATTTAACTAGGTACATTGGTCAGATCAATTTTCTATTATGTTAAAAAACTTGCTGGCAAAGATTATTTTTGAGAATCTTCTTATCAAGCATTTCATTACAAGCCTCAATGTTTACAAATCCACTTTTGTTGGCAGTCTTTGGTCAGCAGGGCCTTGGGTGATCAGTGTTATGTGATGAGCGTGAGGAACACAGTCTAATGGTGATATCAATAACCATAATAACCATTCATTCATTCATTTACTTTTGTTTTGTTGGTAAAATCAGTGTAAATAAAGTTGGATATTGCGGCAAAAGCAAAGTTGGTTTGATTATTTTTTTATTGGCTATTCATTTTTATCTTGTTATTTTTGGATGGAGTTTTGCTTAAATGTATAACTTCAGCATTTTTTTGTCTGTTCATTTTGAAATGTTTGAGCAAACAATGGGGAAGCAGTCATTACTGGGCCAGAAAGGCATAGACACAAAAGAAAAACATTGCCAGAAGTTTTAATGCTTTCTAACTCTACTAAAATATTCTACTTCTTTATTTTCTTGTTAGAAATTAATTTTTGTTTTTAGTAAAAATAAATTATTGTGATTAATTGAATTAAAATTGTATTTTTTTGTATTTAGAATAATATACAGAGCAAATTGTCTTTACACTCAAAAAAACAAACAAAAGATGTTTTGATGTATGTTAACCAATATAGTTGTTTTTACTGATAATTATTAAATATCATTGAAGAATTTTAAACTGTGTGTATGAAGACTCAGAGATTGGGAGTACCTAAAAAACCCCCACCAAAAAAGCACATGTTGCAAATATTCTTAGAGAGTAAATCTACCTTAGTTCGGACACAGAAGGCAAAAAAACACAACAGAGGATTCAGACTGTATCTACTCTATTCTAATTAAATAAAAAAATATTGTCTGAAGCTGGACTTCAACATACTTCTATTTGGTAATGCAGTTATCAGGATATACCGTTACGGATCACCTTTTATCAGGCCAATAGTGCACGAACCATGATTTAGTTATGTTGGAAAAGAGGAGGAAAAAGTTGGCGGCTCCCTCAACGGGACAGGTAAGTGAAAATTACAAATTGCAATCAGGCAACTATATTTTTATTTTATTGCAGAAGGAATATCGCCTATCTCTTGTGCAATTAAGGAGCTCATGACATGATCATGAATAAAGGACATGATCACATTTTTAAAATTTGTACCTATAGCTCTTTTAGCGCTTTTAGTAATGACAGCAAAGTGTTGCGGCTTGCTGTCAAGTTTCTATAACAGTGCCCTTATCTAGCATATTATCCAGTTTTGCAGATTTTTTGCCTATGTACAGATCCTATAGAAAATAAGAACTCTTTGAGGGCTTTTAGTTATGCATGTATCCACTTTGTGGTCAAAGCACTTGCAGCTTGGACACAAGAATAATATAGACTTTTGGAAAAAACCTGGTAAAGGTTGAATTGTAACTCTATACAATAATTAGAAGAAAGTCTCAGAACTGCCACTGGCAAATGTTTATACATAATTGCAGTTTTTTTATGCTGACTTCAGATTTGGGCTTTTTTGATGGCTTTTCATGTATTTGGTGAATTTTCTGAGAATATCTCAGTCCTATGTGTAATCCCAGTGTCAGGTTTGTGCTTTATTCTGTAATTTAGGTATTTATGAATGTTGATCGGTGTGGCTGACAGAGCATTTTTATTTTTCACCTCTTTTGTTCCCTTCTGAACATTTGGTGGTAGTAAACTTAAGCTACGTACACACTTCCAATTATTATCGTTGGTAAACGAACGACGAACGATCCTGCACGATATCTGCGAACGATCGTATTTTTTTACGAACGATTTTTGCCCAATCGATCGTTCGTCGTTCGTTCGTCGTTCATTTTGAACGATAAAAATTGGAAGTGTATACGCAGCTTTACAGATATAAAACATGATATGTTATGATGATATGTTGCCATACACACTAAGGCAAATCAACATCATAGAATATGATCAATGGTCATCATCATCCTCATTTGCAGAGTAACAAGAATACTAGCAATTATTTAAATAGCTAGATATACTGAATAACAAGCACTTGCAAACTATCAGTTTGTCAAGACTACTTTATCTTAAAAACTAGTTACATTGTATGTAAAAGCACTGACGTTATTAAAGGCACAGCACTGATTACGGTGGCATGTTCTCTTAGTGGTTACTGAATAGGTTTTCACTTTAACTCAACAGGTGCAGGATAGTTTTAAAAATAAGAGGATTTTTCACTGTACATTATTGCAAATGTTAAGTTTATCATTAATCATTTTACTGACAGGCTGTAGGATACAGCCTGATGCTACGATCGTTAAATTCTTTTTTTTTCTCATTACTCTATACTTGGTATCCTATAATGACAAAGTGAAAACATGATTTTAGACAATTTAGTGGTATGTTAAAAGAAGACAAAATATCACATTTACATAAGTATTAAGACACTTTGCAAAAAGAGAGAGCTGAAGTTGTGTCCACTGACTGCTAATTGCACACAAGATCTATGCCAACCGCTATGCTTTGGCATAGATCCAGGATGACAAAGCAGGAACACGAATGGTAAACTGGGACAAAGTGTTGTCAAACAATGACAGGAAGACAGAATAACCAGTTATTATTTTATTGTTCATATAGACTTTCAAACTTGTTGAAGTAATATAAAAATGTTAGGGTTTATTTATGATTTTTAAACATTTTCATACTTTAATATTTATTGATTAGAATTAACTAGTATTATCAAATTAAAGAATACTCTGAAAATAAATAAACAGCCGACCAATTGTAAGCGAAAGAATTTTGCTTTTTAAATAGGGTCTGGGTAAAACTGACATGTATGAACATTGATCAAGGGTACACAAATCATGTTTGTGCCAATGAATAATCAAATCTTATCAGAGAACTGATATGAAAAACAGAATATTGCACACATGTGTGAGGTTTTTGGGACTTATGACCAAGTATTTATTTGGAGAAATTAGTTATTATTATTATTAGTAAAGCACAAACAAACACAAGATAGCATTAGAATGTCACCAATAAACTGAAAACCTGTGTGATCCTCAATTTTAATATTTAATGCGATAAACTTCTGCAAGGGCTGAGCATATATACATGAGGCTAATTTGTACATAAAAAAGAGAACTTAGCCAGTATCGGAACAAATAGTTCCAGGCAAAAATAAATAATCAAAAAGTTTCCATACTTCCAGTTTTTCACACCTGAACATTTGAGGCCAAATATTTATTTAGGTTGTTCAATTTGCATTCAGAGAAACTCTTAACACAGGGTCTAATTTCCCATCTACTGTTTGCTATTATAGCAAGTTTCTTACCATAACTATATTCCCTACAGAATGATTATCCCCTGTTGTGTGATCGTTTAAAGGAGCATCTCAACCATCAATGCCGTATCCAGGTTACTGAGTAACCATGTTTCCTAAGCTAAGCCTTGGGAATCTCTTGTCATAAACATAGCAGAATAACATCCAGTGACTACATGCTTGCTTTTACATATATATTTTGGGCCCGCTGTGAAGCAGTAATTGTGCTTACTGTATACTGTCTCTATTCTCCATTCATTATGCTCCCGAGAATCATACATTTATTTATTAGTAGAAGCACAAATCATTATAAATACATTTAAAGAGGCAAGGGTTAGGAGCTGGCAGTGCATATAAATCTTCAAATTGCTAGTGATGACTGATCAGGACTGGGAGCTGTTTAGTGACTCTTGCTTACAATTTGGCAAACTGAACTTTGTGGTGATCCTTTATGGTGGTAGCAACTCTTATTATGTAATTATAGCCTTCTGCAGGCGTAAATGTGGAAGCCATGTACTAATGGCAAATAAAAAATACCACACAGTATGGACAGGGCCTTATCATGTAGCTTTGAAGACAACATAAATATTTATAGTTGTATATAGTGTTATGGAACAGCATGATATTTATAGACATCATATTCTGATAGCATATACTGTATATACTCGAGTATAAACCAGTGGTCACCAACTATTTGGACCTCACGGACCCTATGTCACAGGAAGAAACTTCCCCCAGAGTGACGTGATGATGCCAGAACCTGCCTACTCTCTTATCGCAGGCTCAGACCTGCTTGGTAAACATCCTGGAGGGACAGTAGCGCAGGGCTGTGGACACAACAAAAATTGTGTCTATATGGAGGACATGATCAGTGGGGTCCTTCTCCTGACCCCTCTGATCATGTCTCATGTATGGACATAACTTTTGTTGTGTCCACAGCCCTGCATTACTGTCCCCCCAGGATGTTTACCAAGCAGGTCTGAGCCTGCAATGAAAGAGCCTGTCATGGGAGATGGGGATGCACCGGTCAGGTAATTTTTCTTGCGGACCGCTAGTATAAACCAAGATTTTTATACCTTTAAAACTTGAGAGTGTGCTTGCTTGGCACCCACAGAGAAAATTCAGTCTGTTATCTGGTGTCAGTCACAGAATGCTGGAGGTTTTTACAGTCAGCAGCCAGACACCCTGGTGGGCTAGGAGGGTTAATCAAGCCCAGCATCAGCAAGTGCTTATTTTACGCATTTTATCTCCATGCCTGAAACCCGTTTCTAAAAGACAGTGGGTCTAATTTATTAAAGCTCTCCAAGGCTGGTGAGGATACACTTTAATCAATGAGCTTCAGTGATCCAGCAAACCTGGAATGGGTTTCTTAAAGTCATTTGCTATGTGTTAGCAAACATTTTCAACCCTGGACCAGATCCATTCCAGGTTTTTTGGATCATCCGGGTTCACTGATAAAATCCTTTCCAGTCGTGGAGAGCTTTCATAAATCAGGCCTAGTGTGAAACTAAATTTATGTTTGTGTGAGTATGCTTTTACCCTAATTAGCAAGTATGCAGATGAAAAATACTTACCTGGTAGACATCCTGTAGTGATATCAGCCCCAGGCACCTGGCACCTCAGCATCCCCTGAATCCACTGTGTTTGTCATTGTTTGCTTCTTTGGCCAATGACAGTCAATAATGATGATGACGTGTGGGTCTGTCCCAGCAGAGTTGGCAAACAACAGAAAGCCATTAAAAGGCAGAAACATTTTGGAGTTTTTTATATTTAACCTGTGTTCTTGATTTTTAAAATGATCTGACCCTGAGTAAAACAGAAACCAAGTACACTATTCCTTAAAAATGTCAGCACGCAATGACAGTAAAGTAAAAAGGCAGCCATGCAAGTTATAGTTCAAATTACAATTATTCTAGCCTATTTCGATCAAAATAAATAGATCTGAAAGACTTTTTAGACGATCATAAGAGAATAAATGTGTTAAAAATAACATCTCTATATATGCAATTAGATTCATTGATGCATTTCTATGACACAGCAGGCAGGAAAACAAGTTGACTACAATCAGTTTAATTTGCAAGGCTACGCAATGCAGGAGAACATCTCCCATTATTCTAAACAACATATTTATTTTTAGTGCTCCCAAAAGTACCATATAAGCATATTTTTAGCTCATTATAAAATAAATAGAACAGAATAGAGCTTGTTAAGGAGAATTTCTTCATGTTTTGAAGGGAAGACAATGGAAGGGCTTGTCGAATACCATAACAAACCATCTGGCCCTTTATATATTTATTTTCAAAGACTGAACATTTTATGCATTTTTGTACTAAAAAGTTGGATTTTCCTTCTGCCTAAATTGCACTGGATAGCAAAAAACTAGTATAAGGAGTACATAATCTTAAAACAAAGCACTAACATATGTACAGAAAACATTAAAGCACCTACCTTTTCAACTGCTCGCCTTCCATTGCCACAACCCATTACATACATATATCAATACATGTAAGAGTTTTTTCTGCAGCTGTGTCACTACATAAAAGAGAGATGCTTCTAGCTGGTAAGTGGCTCTTAGATAGACAGTCCTGCTTATCTCATGTCCCCATTCCACACCCACACCTTTTTCTTGAGAAAAAGTTAGATTTATTTCACATGAATGGTCAGAAGCAGAGTGGTTATTTCTTCCCAATCTAATGGAAACTGTGGTTGCAAGATGGGACCTTGCATGAAGGGACTCTCCATGGAGAAAGAATAGAAGTTGGATGCAGTTTAAAACCATAATGACAAAAGTCATTATGTTTATGGTATCTTGATAATTTCATGTTTACAAAGCCTGGACATCCACAACAGGTCTGCAGGCTTCGATCACCTCTGCAGAATTTCCATAGTTCGTAATCTTCTATAGAATGTCCACAACCACCTCCTGTAGCATGTTCACAGCCTGTCTATCTATTGTTATATGTTTGCAGTATATGAATCCCTTCTATTAAGTTCTCAAACCTTAATGGAAACCTTTTTGATTCTCTAAATGTGCCCCTTTAAAGATTTATTAGGTCTGATTTAATAAAGCTTTCCAAGGCTGGTGAGGATACACTTTCATTGGTGAAGGTGAGGTGATCCAGCAAACCTGGAATGGATTTCTTAAGTAATTTGCTAGCAAATATTTTGAATCCTGGACCAGACCTATTCCAGGTTTGCTGGATCACCCAACTTCACTGATGAAAATGTATTTTCTCCAGCCTTGGAGAGCTTTAATAAATCAGACCCTAATTGTATATAAAAAACACAAACTAATGCATCTCTGTAATCAATAATAGAATAATAAATTGAATAAATATTGACCTGGTAACAATTACTTTCGGTCCCTGTACAGCAAGGCTGAAGTGTGAGTATAAGAAGCAGAACAAGTTTCCAGTCCATGTGCTGATAGTCAGTTAATATGAAGAGAAAGCAGAATGATAGTGAGACGAGCTCATTGTTTAGCTGCTTCTTTTTCACTACCCAGTCATAGGCCTGGGCTTTGAGGAAAAAGATTTATTGATGTCCAGCATCAGACTAAGGACACTAACAGCCAAGAAAGTAGTGTTGGAGGAAATCTTTAGACTGGCGGTAAAAATAGCAGTAAACATTGTTTTATTTATATACATTTTTTTTTGTTTTTTAATGGCTATTTATTTTCATCTTTTTTTTTTTGCTGCAGATCTGCTTTATGGCACTTTTCTACTTTTTTATTTATTATTTATACCATTTATTTATTTATTTATACCATTTAGTTAGAAAAATCGACTTGACTTCTATGTGCCTCCAATAAATCTGTAGAGCCTGAAATTTAAGCTGGTAGAATAGCAAAAGATGAGCTACATGGCTGACCATAAAACTGCTGGGTCAGTGACCAATGTAAAATTGTGGTTCTGGAACTGTGATGGTGAGGGTAAATACTCAACTGTCAAACTAACCCATTTACCCTTTGAGAGAACTTCTAAGGCAATACAGTATGAAATTATATAAACTCGGAAATTAGATAAATTAGGGAAGGCTTTATTGGAGTGGTAATGGTGGAACTGGGAATCAGGAATGATCATTAGAGTAGTCAGGATCATGCTATAAGTGAAAGCCATAGAACATTTTACCTACGTGAAAAGGCCTAATTACCTTTCAGGCCCTGGTGGAGCCAGGGCACACTGGTAAAGTGTGGATTGGAGCTGAGCATCTACCAATACATTTTTGTATCCCATATTACTTCCCTCCTAGCTATATTTAATTTTATAGCTATATATTAAAATTGTTGCATCTTTATATTTGAGAAATGTACTTAAACTGACACTAATGTAAATAAATAATGCCACTTATGTTACCTGCATTTGCCTTTATGAGTGATTTTTTTTACCTAAATCATAGAACATGTTAGCCATGATGAACTTGAATTGTACATGTTTTGTTCCAGGCAAGCTATACACAAGACATGTGGCTGTTTTATGTGTAGTGCATTATTCTAAGCAGACGTCAAGACAACTCTCGCCCTCCTTGGAGTTCTTGCTTGTGAAAGAAGCCTTTGTAAATGATGCTCTGAGAAACAGAGTTTGTATGTTCTACAGAAAAAAAAACATCAAATGATCCAATAATCTGTACTTGAGGGTCAGATGAGGAATGCACCATGTGGCGGAAATGTCCTAAGGGAAGGAAAGAAAGGACTCCTCATTTGTGGTAAAAGGTGTATAGAATAAATTAATGATTTTCCTTATGAGGAGAAAACAACGTTTGCTATCTTGAGCCAATTTGTGTGTGCCCAGCTTGTAATTCAAAAAAACAGATTAAACAAACTATATTTTTTCATTTTAGTACCTAAATAAATATTAAAAAATACAGTTAGCTAAGTGTGATAATGTCAAGGCTAACTAAAAAACACCTTTATTATTAATAATATTGTGATTAATACAAAATAATATTGCAAAGGCAATAGGTCTATAGGTCAATAGGTCTGTGCCTACAGACAGCAGATGCCACTAGGCAAGTTTTTCATTGATAGTTTTAGCCACTCATTATCACCAATAGTAAAAAATTTTGAAAAACAGTAGTTACATATAATTTTCAACTAACCACCCTGAATACTATATAACAAGCAAAAATGGAAATTTAAATGATGTAACACTTTATTTCCCCTTTTACTATTGTTTCACTACTTTTTACTAGCTTATGCATGACTCTTAAAATAACTAAACATCATTAGCAGCAGAAGCTTCACTGTAGAAATCCAGTTGCAAAGTTTTCTATCAAAAACTACCCATTTCCATTGTGGCTGGTGTACACCACTACATTGTGGGCCCCATCTAATCTATTATTCTGCATTATGTGACAAATTGTGGTCAAATAATGTAAAGAAAAGGAAGAAGTTGGATCCCAAATGTTTTGAGTCACAATAATTGAAAATGTGTGGTTCCTGAAGCGTTGGCCATGTATTTTAACTACCTGAGAGCACAAATGAACAGTACATTGTTTGAAAGCTCAGCACATTTATTGGATTTTTGTCACCTAAAATTATCATTATGGATTGTCTTTGATGTAAATCTGGTGTGTGTATTCTGGTGTTGTTGAAGATTATACAGATATTATTTTCATGGGAGGTTCTCCTGCTAGTTACATGCCATTGATAAACATAAAGAGAAGACAGAAATCAATTGACAGCAGGAGTGCTGTCAGGTCCGCATTTTTTACTAATGTCTGTAAAATATCTTTTTTCTCACATTACCAACAGACAGAAAAAGAAAATGTTAAACCTTGGTAAAATAGATTTTTTTTGCACATTTCTCTTGTGTTATAGAAATAAATAGGATAACACAAAAACAGTTAAAGTGATTTATATTGTGTCTTTATATTGTGTCTCTCTCTGTTAAGATTCACTGGTGTAAAACACTCCTAAAAAGCAGATATATATGTGTACATATGGAAAACAACTAGGATGTTTATGTATCCACAGCATAATCAGTGATTAATGAATAAAGTGGTATTTTGATTGGAAGCTACAAGGTAAAAGCATGAATGGAGAGCTCTTGGCTAATGAAACATGACTTTGATAAGGTTTACCCACATTAGTTATGAGATCGCACATGTACCCTCAGTTTATTTTTCAATTTTTAAAGGCAAAGGGTCTTTTTAATAAGACATAATTTTTGACTGAAATGTTGTGCCTCTAGACTCAAATTTAATGGAATGCCGCATACATCATAGCCTAGGATGTTAAAGGTTTAGACTGATCTTTGTTTGAATATAAATGGATTATTAGTGCCAGTGTAACATGCAAGCATAGCATTTTTTTTGTATTTTTGGTATTCATTAAAAATGTAATATTTAAGTGGACCTATACTAAAAAGATTTCCTGTGTTATCAAGAATTATTTAATTAATGGTTTATTGGGTCTGATATATTAAAGCTCCCCAAGAATAAAGAAGACCAACTGTTATGGGAGAACCAGGATGATTCATGAAACCTAGAATGGATTCCTTATCATTGGCTTTTATATGGCAAATGTTTTCTTTCCTGGATTGGATCCATTCCTGGTTTGCTGGATCACCCAGCATTAATAAATCAGGCCCATTGTGTCTAGAGAGTATTTTAAAACACAAATGTTTGCCCAGGCAATCCTAAGTCTATTATGTGAGATCATCTAAGGCATATCCCACCCACTCCTACCTTTAATGACTACTACTACTCACAAAATTTGGTGTTTGGTTCTGAGCCGTAGCGTTAGTTTGTGATGCCAATACTATGGTATGCAGATATCTTCAGCAGATGTTCTTCAGAAGATCTACTGAAAAAAAAAACGTTAAAAACATAGGGATCTGCAATGACGTTATTTCTCGGCTCTTACCTCATTTATTCTGCAGGTTTCCCCCACCTCCTCTGGGGCTTTTTAATCCATTCCCTCACCAAATTATTAGTTTTTCAGATAACTTTTTATTAGTTGAGTAGGTCTGAAACAAAAAATTAATACCCTACAATTCTGACAAATTTGTTACTAGCAGACAGAGACAAAGTAATTATGGGGCACTGTAAGTTGGTTATTGTAATAAAAAGTCATAAGTAACCTTGCAAAATTGTAAATGTTTACAGTTTTGCATCAATCCATGTGTAATTGTTTGAGCTTCTTAAAGGTGCGTACACACTTCCAATTTTTATCGTTCCAATCGAACGACGAACGATCGATTGGGCAAAAAATCGTTCGTAAAAAAGTAAGTTTGCTTTTATTTTTTTATTTTTTTTTTTATTTTTCTACTAGGTCTTATTTTCGGGGTAGGTCTTATATTAGGGCAGGTTGGGGGAAAAGTGCTAGGTCTTATTTTCGGGGTAGGTCTTACTTTCGGGGAAACACGGTAGATGAACACCAAACATGTAAATTTAGCCGCTTCTTCAGAGTTAATACATCGTGCACATAAGCCAAGTATTTTTGTTTGCAACAATTACACTATCACAACCAATGACTTCTATACTTCAACCTTAGATAAAGGAGGTCCAGGAGGCCATAAATATATACCCAACAGTGGTGTTATAGGAGTCAAAACCCAGAGGCGTTGTGTTTTTTAAAATACAGGTCTTTCAGCAACAGGTAAGTTGGTACATGCCCATACTATTGTTAGGTCTCGGTGACAGAGTCATCTCTATTCTGTTTGGTTGTTGGGTTTCTGAATGTAGAGCTTTTTATACTCTGAGGCCTGGGGATCTGCTGTTCTAGTCCAGTCATGTGCTCTGCCCAGGGAAACTCAGAACATGTGCTTGTTGGGCCTGAAATATACTCAATGAATCCTCATAAAAGGCCTATTTTTAAACTAATGGCAGCTTTTTTTTCTTTTTATACACAAAGGAAAAATATGTTTTCTTGTCTGCTAAGCTACATGTGATTGCAAAGCAAGCTGTAACTCAGTGGATTACATTTGAGCAGAAGGTTTCATGGTGTGACTCTACATAAATGTCTTTATTTAATGCATGGAGTAAATAATGCTTAGGCCTAATTGAATTATAATTATTGCACAGCATGTTCCTTTTTCATCACTTTTTTTTCTTTACCCATGTTCCATTGTATATGTAGTTTAGACAAATGCCAATATAAGCACTATGCAAAATACATTGGATTTAAATGCATTTAGAAAAATTTCACCTATTTGTAGCAGTAACAAGTAATTTTATCTAGTGCTGAGGTAATAACATTTTACATGTCAATGTTCTCCAATATTTCATTAGAGAAGCATTCCATTGTGCAGGCTCATGCTTCCTATAGTCTGAAACTCTAGTTACAACTTGTTTATTTTTAGTTTTAAATGATTAAATTGTTTGTCATGTGTTGTGTCTCCAAAGAGGTGGCTTCACTAGGGCAGTATTGCAAATTGCTAAATGTTGCCCAAGGTACCATTTAAATAAACTTTCACTTACCATATCCCGCACTCCTGCAGGTTTCCTCCTCTTGTGCCACCAGTCCCCTGAAGCCATTTTTGTTTTGGAATTCTGATTTCAACATGCACAATGCAGGACCAACAGTCCTGCATTGCAGTTGGGAACACTGACTGCCTGTCCACAACCTAGAACATCAGAGGGAAGAGGATAGTGATTTTTATTTTATCAGTACCCTATGTAGTTATCCTTGTAGTGCATGGGGCAGGTGAAGTTGATGTTGTTAGTATTGTAATTTCCCCAAAATGTAATTTTATTAGACTATGTTGAATTTAAATAAATTATATTTAAAGCTAAGAAATGCATGGGCAGCCATTCTCAAACTTTTTTAACCTTAAAATAAAATTCATTTGTCAGTGGACCCTGATTAAATTATTTTATTGAGGAGCAATGGGAAGAATGCTTCAATTATGGTGATAGTCAGAAAAGATTGACATTTATAGTTTTATTCAAAATGCCACCCTTCCAGTGAGCTTAAAAAATCATACTGTCATACTGGTTCTGCCAAATAGGGTTGAACGTGGACTATGCAAGCACCATCAGATGGGAGGTAAATCAGGCATTGCTTAATAAACCTTTATCAACAACTGGAAGAAACCCAGGCTTCCACCCTGGCTGAGAATGTCTCGATTAAGGAATGGTTAAAAAGTTGTTGTTGTCTGGGTCTTTTGTCAGGGAGACTTTCTTTTTTTTTGTCTCAGAGACACAACAGAATATGAGAAGACATATCTCTAAAATAAGTGGAATTCTTACTTACTTAACCAACATATGGTCCAGTTCACTGATCTGAAATACATGCATCATTTGCCATAAAGATTACTATTTTCTGGGATGAGTTTCTGCTCTGTCTGTCAAAGACAATCATTATGGCAAAAGTCATTGAAATATCCTAATTTAGCCTAATGAATGGAGTCCATGAAAAAGACTGTTTTTTTTCTTGTAGATTCAAATGTCAAACTAAACTCTAAATGTTGCAACTTTGGAATGACAAAAACCATACTGATCAAAAGAAAAAAATTATAATGATGTACTACCTTGTTTGTTTAATTAATGTCCTTCAAGATAAATCAGTGATAAAACAAAGATGATGAAGCTGTTGCAAAAAGGGGCCATAGGCAATGAACACATAGATAGCAGAAGAGCAATGGCTGAGTTGGTTAGAGCTGCACTGAGGAATTTTTGCACAAGTAATACACACATTCACATTTTAGCTATTTTTCTGTGACACCACAATTCCCCTGGCAAATTACAGATGAATGTGTGCAGGCAAACAACTGCTAATGTTACATCTGTGCAATACAAATGGAATGGGCTCCCTCTTGCATTGATCTGTGCTCTGTAGCATCTGTGCTTTGTCTCTTCAGATTAGAGGAAATATACAAATCAACCTTCCTTCCTTCCTCCTCTTGATTCCTTCCCCTCAGTCCCAGTAAGGGAAAATTCTTTTTTTAAAAATTGTCATTGAAAACAGTGTCCCCATTGGATGATTGCTCCTGTATTCTGTTTTGGTGGTCACTGAAATGCTTGTGTTTTCCTCAAATGAGACAATATTCACCAGGACAAACTGAAGGTGTAAATGTTCCTAGATAGTAATACAAACCCGACGGGTTCTAACCACATGCCATTCTATTCAAAACTAAAATTTAAATATTGTTTTAAAATCTAACTGTTGGCTTCTGGAGGTGTAAAATAGAAAACAGCTCTAACAGCTCATACTTATCTAGAACTGCCCCCTTACCTCGCTAATTCCTTTCCTTTGTTTCACGTTTTTCAGTTCTGCCAACCAACTTTCTGTAACAACAAGAGGTCACATGACTAGCCTAAAGTAATTGGGAAAATATAGGTAGTATACCAAAGTGAAATTGTAAAGCAAGTGGGGAGCACAGATTTGTACTTTCGCCCAAAAAAAGTTTTTTGTTTACAAAGCTAAATAACTGAAGCTGTTAGTTTACACCGGAGTATAACAAGATTTAAAAAGGAGATACAGAATGTAAAGCTATTACTTTGTTCTCCCCTTAGAAAACCCACAATACTCTGCAAAACCAGTGTCATGGCATTATTATGTGTAAAATAAATATTTTACATAAAAAATCCATTTTAAAATGTGCAAATTTCACACAAATATTGTTGCTATTGGGAGCATTTTGAAAACCTTTAGAACATACATTGTTGCCTTATTGATCTAATATTATGCGCTCTGTTAAGGACTTTTATAATAATTAGTCATTGCAGTCGTCCCCACTAACAATACACTGCAGTGAAAATACATGATAGCCTAATGTTCTTTAGTCTGATTTGATAAAGATCTCCGAAAACAAGGCTAGAGAAGACACACTTTCATCAGAGAACCTGGGTGATCCAGCAAACCTGGAATGGATTTCATAAAAGTCATTTGCTATTTGTTAGCAAAAGTTTTCAATTCTGGACCAGATCTATTTCAGGTTTGCTAAAACACCTAGCTTCACTGATAAAAGTCTATCCTCTCCAGCCTTGGAGAGCTTTAATAAATCAGGCCCATTATGTAAGAATGGGGAAAATTCCCCCTAATTTACCAGCAAGAGATCATTGGGAATTTCAGCAGACTAAGCAGACTTTCTGACTAAAGCTACGTACACACGTCCAATGGTTATTGCCCAATAATCGGCTCAGGGCCGAAGAACGATCCTAACGCAAGGGAAGAAGGATAGCGCAGCAGGTTGCCACTTCATCGCTCTCCCTCTCCTTCTTAGAACAGAATGGTGGTGTATGTACAGCACTCATTCATGCATCGTGCAGTCCTTAGTGGTTGGAAAGGATCGTGAAAGATCCTTTCCAATGACAATAATTGCACGTGTGTATGCAGCTTTAGAAACTAGAATGTAAATCTCTTGTACAATTGTGTAGTACTTTGGATGAAGTGGAGGACAACAGCCCTTCATCAATGCCAAAATGTAGATGTTACCCTAAAACCTCATAACATGCAGGAGGAGGAGTCATGCAAAATCTTTTTTGGTAAAAAAAAAATATATACATATTTGTTGCTTACACTGCACAGTTCATGTGCCATGCAGTGTGGAGTGCAGCTCTATTTCTGGCACCATTAAGAATAGAACCTTTCATGTTCAGTGGCTGCCCATGAAGGATGGTGGTAGACCTGGAATCCTTGGAAACAAAGATGAGGACCTTTAGGGATATTATGGTGACAGGATCCTGGTCTGGTCATTGCTGCAGGGTACTACTAAAACGGAAAGTGCGTGCCATAATCGGGAAGTCACTGTACCAATTATGCCAAAAGCTCACCCACACCAACCAATTTAGTTCAACCTTAATTTAATATATTTTCATTTGTATTATAAGGTTGATCAGTAACTTAGATACCTTGATATATCTTCAGTTGTAGTTCCCTGTGTCATTTCAATAATGTGTATAGCCCCTTTTACCCTACATACCATTTGTCTGATATGAACATTCATTTGTTAATAAATGTGTTAATAAACCAGGAAGAAAAAGTTGTCTCTCTCCTTTGGCTTGTGCGCATGAATCTTTTCCATGCAATCAGCCAACTAAATTTTCCTTTATTTTTCAGAAAATAGAATCCTTCTGATTTAATTCAATAAAGATGTAGTTACTCTGTGATTAAATTATAAAAATCTGTTTATGTTATTAGTTTTATACTGACCATTTTTATGCTGATCTTGCCCAGATAAGAAGAAATCCTTTGTGATGTAGATAAAAAAACTATAATGGGATGTGACGTGATTTCCCCCATGCTGTCATAATATAACTTACATTTTAGCAGTGTAGATGGTTTATGTTGTCATAAGATATGGTGTTTCATTCTAAAGTAGAATTGAATAGAGAAATGGGTTCCCTTCTCTTATACACATATTGCTATTTGAAGCACATCTTAGGTGTGATTTGTTGTGACAGCACTTACCTTAATCTGATTGCTTGTTTGATTGTACTGCAGAATATTGAAAACTAGAAAGACCCAAATAACACTGCTTGGAAGTATTAAGCTCTGCATCTGGGGAATCACACATTAGGACAAATCTGGTCTCAGATCAGACTCAGAAAATAAAGGTTATTCCAAGGTTTACCTACTAGTATTTTCTATTTAACCTTTGTCATTGCAAAGGTACCATGGTATTTCCATTTTAAAGGTGCAGTTATCTTTCAGTTTGTTTTCTATGTTTACTCTTTCTTTAGTTCCTATAGCAGTTTTGCTCAACTAGGGCTCCTGCAGAGGTTGCTAGGGGTTCCGTGAGCATGGAGCAATCTGAGCCTCTCAGGTCTGTTACTAATGACGCCAATAATCTTTTTGATGTTCTGTAAAGGTGACATTCTTCCCAATGACCAGCAATGTAAGAAGCATTCTACATATTGATTACCACACTAATGTACTGTGAGCTGTGGATATAGTCATTATAGAAGGGTTCCCTAAAGACCTGAAAGCTTTTTCCTCCAGAAACACTGCCTTAGAGGGAAGGGACAGGGACAGTTATTGTCCTCCACTCTCCAAGTAAGTAACAGATATATTATTTGCTGTTGTTTTAGTATACTAGGTCTAATCCTAAGCCAGACATTGCAGTGTTGTATGCTAGCACTGTATAATATTTAGTACTGTAAGGATATAAATACTATTTTGTCATCTAAATAACTACTGTATATGTATGTTGTCACTATATACTGTATTTTTCGCCGTATAAGACGCTCCGGAATATAAGACGCACCCAATTTTAAAGGAGGAAAATCTAGAAAAAAAGATTCTGAAAGATTATTCCCCTTCTGATCACTCATGTGCCATTCAAATTCCCTTTCTGATCACTCTGTGTCATTCAAACTCCCCTTCTGTTCACTCTGTCATTCAAATTCCCCTTCTGATCACTCTGTGCTTTTTTTCTATTGTACGGCAGTTAGGACAGGGAACAGCAGGTGGCGCTGTGCCAGCTTCTTTCGCTTTGCTTTACAGACAGGAGAAAACACGATGCTGGCAGAGGAGAGAAGAGAGACACGCTGCAGCCAGAGACACACGCAGGATCCGGGTATCGGGTGAGTATAATATTTTAATTATTTTTTTTAACACATTTGTCGTATAGGACGCACTAACTTTTCCCCCCCAGTTTTGGGGAAGAAAAAGTGCGTCTTATATGGCAAAAAATACGGTAAATATTGTTTAATAATATTTTTATTAATATTACAAAAATTTATATAGCCTATGGTTTAGCTTTAAATTAACATTAGGAAGGCCAAAGCTTCTCAGTTTTTAGATCTATTGACTTTCGCTTTGGGGTGAGGTGGATTGTGGTCTTTAATAAATTAGCACAACTTAAGACAATTTAAGAGAGAATTGAATTTTCCCTTCCATGTAACTATAAGCAGTTAAAAGTAAAGGTAAGGATATAAGGGGTATATAAAAGATCATCAAAATCCTTGCTCTGCTTATGTCCTATCAGTTTGTGCAACCACAACCACCAAATGGCCTAAAGAACTGGACCATATATTACAGACAGCGGTATTATAAATAGGGAGTGATGCTGCTAAAGGTTTGATTTGCTTTTGAATGCAGGAAGGGTAGGGTATATGCTGGAAATTGGATAAATGCCCATTATGCCAGACTTTCTTTCATGAAATTATGAAAAAACTATAAACTTTTTTTTACATGAAATAATGCCAATTATGGCACACGCCTTTTTGTAGGGGCTCTGCTATCATGTCAGGTCCAGGATCCACTGCAGTTTTCTGGGTCCACCATGATAGTCTTTACCCAGTGGGTGGCCACTGATGATGTATTTCTGATGTAATGATGATATACGTGCACAGAAATTATATTGTCCCTGGCTTCCAGCTAGTCCACTTCCAGCACTACTGAGAATAGAATGCTACATTGCCCAGCTTAGTTCCACTTTAAGGTTTTATTAGGGTTAGCAAAAACTAGAAAAAAAGCATTTGGATATGAGAATGCTATACAGAAAAGGGCATTCCAAAAATATAAAACTGATCTCCTCCATTGTTTGAAACCTATAGAGATTATAACAAAAGATGTAAAAAGGATATAACATTTGCAAAACTTCAAAATGAAAGACAGATTGCAAAGGAAAGTAAGGCAAACCCCCCAAATTTTCAAGAATATATTAATAGCAAAAAGATCAGATCTGAACATGTAGGCCCCTTAAAGGATGTCAATGGGTTGGTAACTGGGGAAAAAGAAAAGGCAGATTTACTAAACACTTTTTTTTAGCTCTGTGTACACAAAGGAAAATGGCAGAGCTCAGGTCCAAATTCATAATGTCAGCAATGTCACTGCCTTAAACGGTTCACAATGGCTCAAAATTGATATGATTGAAAAACAGTCAAAATAAAGGTTGACAAAGCACCAGGACTAGATAGATTATATTCAGGTGTCCTCAAAGAGCTGAGCTCAGTGATTTCAAAGCCAATATTTTTCATTTTTAGAGACTCTTTATCCACTGGCATGGTACCAATGGATTGGCCAATGTGGTTTATATCCTCGAAAAAGGGAGCAAAATCATTACCTGGTAACTACAGACCGGCTGGTTTAAGTCCATAGTTAGAAAGGTCCTAGAGAGTTTGATAAAGAACCACAAGTGATAGTCAGCATGGCTTCAAGAAAGACTGAAGTTTTCAAACAAAATTACACTCTTTTTATGAGGAAGTAAGTAAACAGGTAAGAAAGTGGAGTAGTAGTTGATATAGTGTACTTGGACTTTGCTAAAGCATTTGGAAAAGTCAATCTGTAAATGGATAGAGAATTGGCCTAAATACCACATCCAGAGAGTTGTAATTAATGATTCATACTCTGAATGGTGTAAGGTTATTAGTGGTGTATCCAAGAGTTCAGTGTTGGGACCTTTACTGTTTAACATCTTTATAAATGATATAGAGTTTGGGATTAAAAGTACCATTTCTGTGTTTGCACATGACACCAAACTATATATTGGAATAAAGTCCATACAGGGTGTCTATACAAGCAGACCTGGATGTTTGATTGGACGGCCAGGTGAAAAATGACATTTTGTATAGGTAAATGTAAAAGTATGCACTTGGGGGCTAACAACATGCATGCTTCATACTGTCGGGGGGGAATACATTTGGGGGAGTCAGAAATGGAAAAGGATCTGGGGGTTAACAACAGCATGCAATGGCAAGCTTCAACATCTAAAGCTAGTAAAGTACTTTCTTGTATTAAAAGAGGAATAGACTGCAGAGATGGAGACATAATCCTGCCCCTGTACAAAGCATTGGTCAGACCACATCTGGAATATGCAGTCCAGTTTGGGGCACCAGTTCACAAAAAGGACATTGTGGAATTGGAGAGAGTGCAGAGAAGGGCAACTAAATTAATAAAAGGAATTTAGGAGCTCAGTTATGAGGAGAGATTAGCTGAACTGTATCAATTCTCCCTTGAGAAGAAACGTTTAAGGGGGGAAATGATCACCCTGTATAAATATATAAATGGTTCATATATAGAACTCTCTTCCCAGTTATTCACTTTGAGAGCATTACAAAGAACAAGAGGGCACTCTTTGGCGTCTGGAGGAAAAGAAGTTTAGGCTCCGGATACGGAAGGGATTCTTCACTGTAAGGTTTGTGTAAAATTTTTTTCTAAACACTGTAAACACTGTAAAATTTTTATCTAGAAGCACAGAATATACCTGGTGATTAAGGCTTTAAAGTAAAAATAACAGTGACTGTTGATCCAGGGAACATCCGATTGCCTAATGGAATCAGGAAGGAATGTTTATCCCCTGTTGGAGCAAATTATACCAGGGTTTTTTTTGCCTTCCTCTGGACCAACTATGTCTTATAGGTTTTATATCTGGGATATGTTTATTTCCATTGTGGTTGAACTTGATGGACTAATGTCTTTTTTCAACCTGGCCTACTATGTAACTATGTAAGGGTGACATCTGCTGGTATAATATAGATATTCAGATAGCTACAGAAACAAAATATCTGGCATATATCCGGCAATATTTATAATTTTAAAAAGCATTTTAAATGGAAGTTTATTCATTAACACAGAAATATATGTGTACTGTTGTTCATAATGTGGTATTTATAACTTTCTTGATACAGTCAACAACACATTCTGCATACAAAGTTACACAGTTATGTTTTTGTATATGAATATGTTTTTTCTATTTCTCTAGGTCGATTGAATTTTGTCCAGCCAAAGCATGATCTGTTGATCCTATAAGTTAGTGAAAATAGATTTCTGCATGTTAAAAAAATTTTTAAAGAACTTTTTAAATGATATTATACAAAACTCTTGGACGACTGTAAGCCACTATGTGGTCACTATGTCACTGCATTCATGATTTTATGTTTCAGTAATTTTTAAACAAGAATGGTCAATTCACAAATGGGGATGAGGTTTGGGTTCTTCATACTTTAGGATTTACTTAAATCTTGCAAGTTTGAGGTTGCCTCTGAATAAAAGTTTGCAGATTCCACTAGGAAAACCCTGTAACCCGTAATGTACTACATGGACTTTGAATGATGTCAGCAGCTCACAATGACCAATAAAAGTGCAGGGAATTCAAGGTGACATCAAAGATGTGTGTGTTTATTTGAGGTGACAAGGGTTGATAATGTACCCTGTACGCATTTCCCTGGGTGGGCTGACAAATACTTGAAATCCAACTTTTCACAGGGCTTTCAAATGTCACAATAAGCACCCTTCATCTTTGTGGGACAGAATTTGTAACAGTAATATGCACTGTCCTTTAGCAATGGGGCCCCCAGTGTCCCAATAATGAGGGACAGTTGCATAAAGCCTGGTTTGGTAGGGGAAAGCGGGCCCAGGCTTTCTGCCCCTCTTCTCCATCTGGAGTAAGAAGTAAGGGTCTGCTGGGGAAACACAAGACCCAAACACCATGCACAGATTTAAGGCATCCCCTAGCTGGGTGTTTAAAGGATTTTCAATGTTGTCCTTCAGGTTGCATGGCACAAGTCCCCCATAACAATGCCCGATCACCCAAGTTTTATTTTCCAGTAGTATAATTCATGCCCAAAAATGGTGTGAATCTAAGTTAAAAATTATCCTTTTATACCCATAAGAAACAAATTTTGCCCATCTGCGTTTACAAACATTGCTTAGTGAAGAAGAGGAAGCAAACACTGCTTTTGAAGTACTGTTTGATCTTTCTTCTCTCCAGGTGCAAAAACACATAAACGCTTGTTCATTTTCACAGTACATACAATAAAAGGCAAAATAAATAGGTTCCAATTTGAAATATCCTAAAAACAGATGCTTTTATTATTTAGATGCTCAACATGGACCTCTATGGCAATCTTATTTGTGAAAGCCTCACCTTATTGCTCTGCTAATACCATTATGATTTTTGCCTGGTCTTCAACCATCTTTATTGACCAGGTTGGAATGATATAGCTCCTGTGGGCATGCAAAATCATGAGGCAATCAAACTATTAAAAAACTGAATGAATTATATTAAAAACAATGGATGTGTTGAGAGCAGGACATGTACATTGATAGTGCCATGCTACAATATACCACAAGATGTCAGCATTTCTCAACTTTTTTTGTTTTGGGTTCATTTACCAGTTATTCTATACCAAAAGTTTCAACTGCCCTCCAAAGTGTTCCATTGATTATTTTAAAAGTTAAAATAAAGGAAACCTAGGTATGTAAAAAAAACACTAGTGGTTTTAACTAATCATTTATAGTTATTAATTTAATATGGTGTGCAACATAGGGTATTTATGCATATTATTTATGCATATTCTTCATGAATAATGTGTAATTGGCACTGTGGGTATGAGAGTGCTGGGCTTGTAGTTCTGTTTAGGTAGGTGCTGTGATGCAAGCACTTACCTGAAAACTGTCAGAAAGTAGAGTAATTTCCATTAATTCATCTTGCAGTTTTGCTTCAAAAAAATCATTAGCAGTTTTTACTTTGCAAATGTTGATACAGTTGGTTTTGGTTTGTTCCCTGGCTGGCTGGTTGGTTTCTAGGATATATTAATACTTAATGGGCACTAATGGCAAGCATATGCATTTCGGCAAGTGATCATGCATTGTTCTGTTGTTTACCTGTGACTGACTGGCACAAAGACTCATTAGTGTCCACTAGGCCTGGGCATCATCACAGGGAAGCAGATAAAGTGATGTTTTGGGTATACTTGCAGAAGAACAAGATTCTGTGAGGGAGTGCTGTGTAAGTATATGATGCTTGGAAGATGACCTTCGCAGATACATTAATATATACCCTGCATGGACAAAGGGTAAATGTCTTTATAACCTGGTAATGGACTAATGGATAATGGTCAGTTGAGTTTCCAACACTCCTATACCAATTTCTCCCTAGAGTTATTTTCCTTCTTATACAATCTGGCTAAGGATCAGGATCATGGATGAGATTTATCTTAGGTCAGTAAAAAGTTACTTCTTAGATGGCAGGGTCACAACCAGGGGAAAGGAGAGGGAGTGAGAGTAAGGGGTACTTCTGTACTGGACCCTAATCAAAGGAGCTTTAATTTTGCAATACTGTATACTGTATTTTAGACATGGCCGAGGTGACACAGAAAATGTACCTAGCGTGTGTGGCTTTTTTTTGATGACAGCCCTGTTACATGATTTGTGTGATCAAAAACAATAAACAGCAGCTTAAAATTTATGAAACAGCCAGTGATAGTGCATTTCCATTCCTTTATCCTGTAGGGACAAATTCTTTATTGGTCAGTTTAAAGCTAAGCATACTGTACAGGATTCTCACACGATAGTATTTTCGATCAATATGAAAATTGTGTTTACCAATAATTTAAACCGATCCTTGCAATCAACTGCAATGTTCAACGTAGTATCCACTTGTTTGATATGTTATCAGTATCACAATCACAACAATTATATCCGAATAAAATAATAATTGTGACACAAAATGTGGTTTAAAACTCAATTATGATTTTAACTCGACATTCTGTCCAAAAATATTTTCACTTAACTGTATTGTGATCATGTGTACATACACTGCCTGCTGAAGGTCAAACTGAACATCAGAATGGGGAAGAAAGGTGATTTAAGTGGTGTCAGGCAGACTTGTTTGAGTATTTCAGACCCTGTTGATCTGCTGAGATTTTCATGTACAACCATCTAAAGAATTTACAGAGAATGGTCCAAAAAAAAGAATATAACCAGTAGGCACCAATTCTATGTGTGAAAATGCCTTGTTGATGCCAGCAGTCAGGGGAGAATGGGCAGACTGGTTCGAGCTAATAGAAAGGCAACAAAACCACAAACATTCATTACAACAGAAGTGCAATGAAGAGCATCTCTGATCACACAACATATTGAACCTACTGTGTGCCAGCTATGAACAGGCACTGCAATTGACACAGATTTACCAAAATTAGAAACGAGAAGACGGGAAAAACACTTCCTGGTCTGATGAGTCTGGATTTCTGCTGGAACATTTAGATTGTATGGTCTGAATTTAGCATTAACAACAGAATTCCATCCATATGGAACATGAAACTGTGGATCCATCATACATTGTATTAGTAGTTTAGGCTGGTGGTGGTGTAATAATTTTCTTGGCACACTTTGGGTCCCTTAATACCAGCTGAACATTGGAAGCAGCCTGTAGCAGGATAATGCACAATATCACAAAGCTGAAATAATCAAAAATAGGCTTCTTGAACATACCAATGAGTTCTGTGCTCAATTGTCCTCCACAGTCACTGGATCTCAGTCCAACAGAGCACCTTTAGGATGAGGTGAAGGTTTGCATCACAGTTGTGCAGCCGGCAAATGTTGCATAAACTGCCTGATGGTTTCATGCCAATATAGACCGAAATCCCTAAGGAATGTTTCCAGCTCCTTGATTTTATGCTCTGCCACCAAGAAATCTACCTGATCGTACCTAATGGTGATTTCGCCCTTGTCCGTAATTCTTGTGATAGCCTGAGGCTACATGAATGTTTCCCTGGCTTTAGGTCACATGAAGTAGATCAGAATTGTTTTAATAACGGCAATGAAACAGGCTTTTGTTTTCAACAAACAGTGATATTTTGGCAACTGAAATTTTGTTAAACTGGTGATTCAGAGGTTCATCAATAGGTAGATACAACCTGAAATTCTTAGATCTAGTATCTTGTCATTTATGTGACAGGGTTTTATGGCAGCCACCAGTAAAATGCTATCATTAGTGATGTTTATTTGCCCGACACAGGACAAGAAACAACCATCTGTGACCCGGTCCTAAAACCTAGACTGAGTTTAAAAAAGCAGTCCAGACTCATTTTAGCATGATATGCTCTATGAATACATTGGTGTGGGATATTTTTGTTCTAGTTTTAAAGATTAGTCACATTAAGGGTCACCGCAATCCCCACTTAAGTAAATGCTCACAGACTGAGGTCTTCTGGCAGCTGCTATCAGAGCTTTAAATGATATGTGGAAAGCTTATAACAGGCTTTCTTGTAAAGCTCTAATCAACTCAACAATGAGGAAGGATTGTAAATGCAATGAGAAGGGAAGTAGTACTGATATCATTTGTTAGGAGGCTGTATGTCCAGGCTAGACAATAAGGTTTGCCTGGGCCATTTTTTTTGTCCTAGAAATTAATTATTGGAATATTGTTTGTATTATGTTGTATTGTTCAAGGCAATAGAGAAAGTATTGGCCTTGTAGTTCTAATTCAAATCTTACTGGGAAATATATCTGCATAGAACTTGTGTGATCCTGTTTTCCTCTACTTTTTCTGGGTGCTTTTGTTATCTTTTATCTTTCTCATTCATTAAAGATGTTTTGTTTATATGTTCAATAAATTGAAGAAAAAAAAAGGCTGAGGACCGTGTCAAAAGCCAGAACATATCTGTGCACACTTCCTGTGTTATCTAAAGGAGCCTAATATTTTCTTCATCATTGAATTACAGGATGCAGTGGGTTCAAGGCCATCAACTGGCAGTGAGGTTGCAGTTCAGTTACCACTTCCTTACGACAGGAAATGCTATCGTTTGGGGAAACACTCCCTGAGGTAGCCCCCATAGTGAATGAATAGGGGCTGCAGTGACTGATACTTCTACCGCTTACTGCTGCCAGCTGTCACATGTGCAGACACTGATTGTTTTTGAACCAGTGCTATTGGGCGAGTGCTTGACCAGCCAGAAAGGTGCTGTGAGAAATTGTGCATTGAAGAGCCAGGTTTGAACTTTGAAGTGTGAAGAGAGCAACTGTTGTAAATAGTTGTTGATAAAACACCATAGAATATAGAAATATTATTAGTGTATTACACTAAAGTCATTTTCATATACAAAGTAAAGTATATTTACTGTGTGCTGTAAATAGAAAAAGTTTTAGGCTTGGAAGCAATGAGCATTTTGAGCACAAGTCTTCAGAAAGAAGGAAGAGAAGGTATTCTGAGGATGGACCTTGCCTCATAGCTATGTCGTTTTAGACTAAACTACATGAACATTTTAATGAAATGCTCCAGAGCAATTTACCTTTCAGATGTTTCCCTGCAACAAACTAACTTACAAAAATGAATATTAACAAGGTCCTAAACCATTAAAAAATGAAAATCATCCATGTAATTTAGCCTAACATAGACATTACCATGATGCAAAGCAGATACAGAAATTAGGATGTTACAGAGCACATAATGTATAATTAAATGCACAAGCAAAATAAATGTAGATGCAGGATCACAGGTAATTACATATACCAAGAAAAGTCATTTATTAAACTGATGGGTTGCTAAAGAGTAATAATGTTTTTTTTTTTTTTAAAGAAGAAAACAAAAGAGACTCAATTCACTGTCTGGCCAACAAAAGTCCCTAAGCCAGTGTTATGATCTGGGGCTGCTTCAGTTGGTAAAGTCTAGGTTCAGCTATGTTATGTTGGTTGTCTGACTACCTAAATATACTGAATGACCAGGATTTCCCTGTTGGCATGGGCACATTCCAAGATGACAATGAGGATTCTTAATGTGCAGATTGTGAAAAATTGGGGGAGCATGAGACATTATTTTCAGAACTAAACACAAAAGTGAAACATTTGTGACCAGGCAGTTTTTTTATTACAGAAGGAACAGGCCATGTCTCTTCTGCAATAAAAAAAACCTTACAATTTTTTTAGTTGCACACACCATTTCTTACCATCTTTTTTCTCTGCTTTCCTGGATTCAGGTTTTCATCCTTCTTGACTGACTGGGCAGGGATGGTGTAACTCCAGCTCAGGTGTGCAGGAAGTCATTTAGTCACAAGGAAGCCAGGTGCACCAGGTGTCACAACATCCTCCACTGAGCTGCGCATGTATAGCTCAACATTTTTATTGACAGATGAAAAGAGTGATCAAGCAGGTAAGTATGTTTTATTGCAGAAGGGACATCACCTTACACTTCTGCAATAATGGACTTCCCTGATCCCCGATTTTCAAAGTGGAACGTCTGTTGGACAAAACTTGCAACAATCTGACTCTCCCATCATTACATTGGTGAAAAATTATTACAACTAACATAACAGGATACCACACCCAATGCATTTCATAATTAAAGCTAAAGGTAGGAGCTTCTGTGCATGCCAAGATGCTCAGACATGCTCAGACATGTGCAGAAAGAGCACCCAAGAGTTGTCTACCTTTTTATGTAAAGTGAAAATTGTGAGTTTAGGTACGCTTTAAGTGTGACATTTTCTTTTCTAATTTGCCTGTATTCAACTGTCCCTCTACATTGCATGCAATCCAAGTGGCACGGGTTGAGACAATGCATAACACTGCCAGGGGTACTTTAATAATGTAAATGGATATGTATTGTGGTGAGGTTGGCTTACAATGCTCTGTACATTTTTCTTTCTTTAATTAATGAGGTCAGGACTAAAATAAATTAGTTTCATTTTTTTTCTTTTTTTCATTTTTCTAGGCAGATAATTGTGAACTATATATATCATCTTGTTAAAATGGCATTTTCAGAGCTCAGTAGCACAAGGTGATATGTATAGACAACTGATTGATTTACTAGTGACCATTGCCTCAGTCAAACAAGTCCGCAAATCAAGCTGCTTCTTCAGCTCCTTTGCTGTGTAAAAAAAACAGTTAAATTAAAACTGTACCCCCTAAAAAAACAAATCAGCCCTCTAACAACCTACTGCATATTGGACCATTTAAAATTGCTTTCTGCTAGATTGTAACTCAGTAACTCAATCTAACAGTTTGCTAATGACATGTACTTTCTATTGGGTGTGTTTCGTTCTGATGTCATTGATGTGGTCACAGATGCATAAAATTGCTGGTTAGTGAGATTAAAATTAGTGAGTAAAATAGTACCTGTGAACAATATGTTTGTTTTTTGTGTATTGTATTTATATTGGGTCTGTTTTAATATGACTCTATTTATGTGGTTACAGAGGCAGAAAAATGTTGATTATTGAGATCTAGCAGGACGGTTCTCTTCCTGCCAATATCTGATGAGTGCAGTTGTGATTCCCATTACATGAAAGTGATATAAACACAGCTACACCTTTATTTTATAATCCTTTTCTTATTAAACCATAACCTAAAGATTTATTGTGATAAATATCCTTCCCAGTAAAATTTAAAGTATTACACAGCATGTTGATTATTCAGTCTTTATAAGTGCAGTTAAGCAATGCTCAGCATTGAAAATGTATTTCTCATCGACAGGGTAAAAAAACCTAGAATGTTGTACAGTCAGTGTTTGGACCTCCTGGCTATTAAGTGACATTGGCAACCTATATATGGCTTCCAGCTGCTTTGTCACTTTGCTGAATCGTCAGTGGTTAGCTTGGACTGAATTGGGTCATTAGTCACTTTCTCCCCTAGTGCTGATATTGAGCTGCTGAAAAAACTTTACTAGATATAATGCAAACCGTTTTGCTTGCAAATTCTGCCTATTAGCAGTTTTTCCCCTTCCATATTGCCAGACTCTTGTTAGAAATGCAAAGATGGGTATGAAAGCATACATTAGGTACCACAAGAATTCACTGCAAAACTTCAGGATAACTAGTTAGTAGCAATTGAAGGAAAGCAATGCGCTATGTTTAGGATTACAAATAGGAATAAAATTTATATTTCTGAAGGGAAGGACCTGCTATTTGACACCATGCTTTGGTTAGCCCACTCATGCATTTTCCAGAGAAGGCGTGTGATAGACACGGAAAAGCCCTTTAAACATAGTTGGTGTTTCAGCTGTCAGAGCTAGTAACAGGAAGTCAGTGGGGCCGAATTACAATTATTTCTACTATGTGGTTGAGCGACCATTGCCCTCCTAGAGAACAGCTGAGCTGTGTGGCCCATGGAGAATGCTACACATGAACACTCATCTGCAGGCATAGCCTGAGAGAATATCTCATATCTTACTTTATATACATACTGGGATCATGCTCCCACTAGGCTTGTGTGTGTATAACATATTTCTACTTTTCTATATATATGTAAAGTGTCTAAAAATTATATAAACAGGTAAAATGCATCAAAGCTTTAATGCACAAAGGAAACCAAACTGGAAAGCAAAATATTTTTGATTCCAATCCCAACTGGAGTTATTATTAGACAGGGTGTGTGCTATGAGATGCTGTTTCCTGACCAGATAAGCCAGGAGGATGGCCATCATCAATTTATAGGCATGTTTCACAGGATGGAACTAACAAACCCTGTGAACTTGCTATAGTTTGCCTTTATGTATCAAGGTATATCAAGGTTGTACAAATTAGCCATATTATCTTCCATTAAACTGGAACTAAACCCTTAAAAAAAAACAAAAAAAAATGCAATTAGACAGGTCATTTATTGCAGAAGGGACAGGCACTCAATTAAAAAAAAGAAAAGGTAACTGTGAACAATATATTTTTTTGTGGCAAACCAATAAAATGAAATTGCAAATAAATGCAAATATTTGCTTACATGTGCTCATTAATGTGCAGCATAAAGTTCTGTAAGTCCCAGTTTATAAAGTCATGTCCCACGTTTAAACATGCACATCCATCATTTATCATATCTAATCTAAACTGGTAACACTATGAGCTAATAATGGCCTCACCTTCATCTTATAATATTATTCCAATGATTATAGTTCTTGGTTGTGTGCAGGTTGTGTGGAGCTATGCTTGTGCTTACTTTTTGCATGTCTAAAAAGTAACATGGAAAAATGAGTTCCTCAATACATAACAATCATATTTGCATTGTGCACGGAAAGGTGACATGGAAAAAAAAACAAGCTTTTGTTACAGTAATAAATCCATGCAAAATATTTTGCAAATGTCATACTAAGTGAATTCTGGTCTAGCAGAGGTAGGCAAACTCTGGCAGAACATGACCTAGCCAGTTTTCCTAACACCCTCCCCCCCCCTAGTTATTTATTGTTGGAACAAGTCTAATTGAATTGTCACTTTATCGCGAGACCGGCAATATCAACAATATCATCGAGTTCCTGCACAGTAACCCCAATTACTATGTCTAAAGAGCAGAAGTAATGCTACCAGTATCCAGAAGGTTGACCGTCCAATGCAGCAACAAAGCCCTGTGTTTTATGTTCAATGGCACCAACAGCACTTTCAAGCGGTCGAATCTCATTTCGATGCCAAGCACATGCACACGTACAGAGACTACACCGCGGATGAGTGGAAGACTGATACTGCTCGCTTGCAGTCACGGTTTGACAAAACCTTTCCTAGGACACCTTGCTTCCTTTGGCCTAATGTACCTTCTTGACCTCCTGAAATGGCCTAGTAATTCAAAAAATTTGCTGACCCCTGGTTTAAAGTGAGAATGTACTAATATTAAAAACTAATATAGCCAGGTAACATTTTGACCTATTTTTTTGCAATGACAGAACAAACATCCAGCAAAGAGCATCTCTGCCCATGCCCTCCACACGCTACAGAGAGCCACAGGGGAAGTATAAGAAACTCATCTGTTAGTATTACAGGCCTCACTCTATGGAGCATTGGCACATGCTTTCAACCACATAATCTATACTGTGCACTGGGTATATTTGGTAATGGTGTGCAATGGTGCAGTTGGAAATTTGTGGTCGCTGTGATGGAGTGCAGTTTGCTGTCTTTGGAAACAATATTGTAATATGAATTCCTGACCTGATGTCTAACTGTCTTGGTCTTCAATTAATGTGGCTTCCTGTTTTGTTTTATTAACCATTTTATGATTCCTGATTCTGTTGTGACTGGAAATTTGCTTATACATGCAATTTTGTAGAGATATTACAATACTGGACATGAGATATAAGGAAGAGGGATGATCACATGCAGGCACTAATATGTACATGTTCTTGCTGGACTGTCGGTGACATGGAAACTTGCTGTTTATTCAAATTTTTATGTTTCAGTGCAGCATTTTGCTGCATAAAAATACACTTGGAGCAGAAATACCATTCTTTCCTATGGTACTGGTGCATCTATACACTGTATCTTAGTGTGAATGGAAAAGGAAAACTATTTACACCTATTTGTGTATGTTATCACACATGCTTCACTATACACGGGTAGTGTGAATCCAGCCTTAATAAAAATAATAATATAACAAATTTTTTTTTACAGATGTGGATTGGATTTTTTTTTTACTATACTTGTTTGAAAAATGTTCATACAAAGAATAAATGTTTTTGACAGCCTTCCGGCTTTGACTCCAGATCAGTACCTGAAGACAATTATCCACGATGAAGCTCCCTACCCTGAAGTGGTATACCCTTGCTGTGACAGTCCTGATTCACTAAGCACACATGGGCTCCAATCTCTAATAGTACCCTCAGGTGGGTTACCCATCTTCACAGCCCTCTTTACTGAGCATTAAGAATCTCAGACTGATGAAGTCTTCCTTGCACCATTCCCTGGCAGTCCAGTGGGCCTACTGCTGAGCTAGACTATTTTGTCCTGGGCTATATGGCGCCATACACTGACTGACTGGCAGGTCAAGCCTCCCCTCTCTGACATTTATCCTATTCTAAACTGGGTGCAAGAAAAAAAAACATTACTGATGACTTGTCCCTTTTTCTTCTATGGAGAGGAATCTTACCTGTCAACAGAAGAGAGCAATTGTTTAACAAGCGTCTGAGTCTCTAAAGCAATCACATAATAGAGGACTTCTGATTGTGATTTTGGTTCAAGACTTGGCGCACCCCCTCTATAGCCCTAAAGGTTCACTATAGTTATATAGAGCTTACCAGAATGAAGGTATCAGGTGTAACTTTATAAATCATTCTCAAATGTAGTAAACGCAGAAGGGCAGGGGACGTCATGATATAAACTCAAGACTCTATTTGCAAGAAAGGTCCTACTGTCTGCAGCATCCACTAGCAACTATAGAAAAGCCAAGGAGTGATTATCATATCTAATTCCGAAATGTCTAAATCAAATTAAAATAGAAATGATTGAGATATTTATTTTCTATTATAAGTAATAATATCTCCCTTTTATATAAAAAAAGTCAGCTTTAAGTCCCATAAGCCATTACTCTAAAACACCAGGGACCTTAACAGTGACTTCTTTACTTTCTTTCATCTTACTCTAAAGGTCACTGTTTCACAGAAATAATCTTTACTGAAACATTTATTGTACAAAAATTAGAACATTTTTAGGAATTCACCTTAACCATAAATCAGTGTGGTAAGAATGGATGTCAATTCTGGATTTTATTCATATTGAGTTGCCAATCACTTTATATTGTATTATATAGTAAGAGAAATTAGGTCCAATAACATGCCGGTATTATTTACCATTTATAGTCCTTTTTATGTCCTAACTATTGCTTGCCCTTTAGAAATACACTGTCTGGTCAAAAAGGGCCTCAAGACTGTGGGGGCAGTGTTATGACTATGTTCCTAAGGTTTTATATCTGGGATATGTTTATTTCCCTAGTGGTTACACTTGATGAACTTATGTCTTTTTTTCAAGCTGACTTACTATGTAACTATGATCTGTGGTCTCTTTAGTTTGTCCAGTCTAAGTTAAAAACAAAAAAGCTCAGCTGGCCAACTGAATATACTAAATTACTGTTTTTATTCCATCAATGGAATTCTTTCTTCCCTGATGACATAGGGATATTCCAAGATGACAGTGTCAGTTTTTATAAAGCTCAAATTGTGAAAAAGTTGCTTTAGGGAGCATGAGACATCATATTCACCTATGGATTGGCCAATACAGAGTTCAGTCCTTAATCCACTGAAAATCTTTGGGATGTGCTGGAGAAGAATTTATCCAGTGGTCCAGCTCTGCCAATATTAGTACAATATATCTGTGAAAAATGAATGCAACTGTGGATAGAAATAAATGTTGTGATATTGCATGTGCTTATCAAAATCATGCGATGGCGAATGCATGCCATAATCAAAACTAAAAGCAGTCCAATGAAATATTAGAAACATTGGAGTGTGTGACTTTTTTTGGCTAGGCAGTGTAAATTTCTCCTTTCCTGTTATTACACCCACACTGGGTATGGCATAGTTTACCTATGCATGAGTAAAGAGAACAAAGAAAGAGTTGGTATACACCAACACTTTTATAGCGGTCTTCAAGTATATCTTAACCCAAACACACATTTTTTTACATGTCCTGCATTTATTTAAATAATATTAGCAAGGAGTATGCAAAGAAACTTTCTTTCCTAGGGTGACAAAACATACTCATTTTAGCTGCAGGGTTGTCACTTTTTCTGTGAAGATGTGCAATGTTCAGGAATAATATTAAATGTATTTTTAAAGTTGCTAAGTATGTGGTTACATTTTTATTTTATTTAATTAATTACTATTCTTTAGGTGATGTTTTATTAATGTTTAATTCTTTTGGAGGAGTGAGATGCTTAGGTATTTCTAGATATTCCCTAATATATACCATTAGCTCCTAACAAAAAATGCTTTTTTTGTGAACATGATGTGAGGAAAAAAAAACCTTTTTCCCTAACACAGGGGGAAGAGGATATTTTGCATTAGAAAGGGAAGCTTCAACGACCCTTGCAAGCTTGCCTCCCCAATGTTGAAAGACATGTGACCTAGTGTGGTGATGATGGGGGTGGTGCATATGCTAGCCACCCTAGTTTTTTTGCCACACAGGCTGTATGCCTTCTTCTGCAAAAATGTGGGTTTCCCCTTAAAATATAAACCAGACTCTTAGGCATGGGCCTGGGTGGCCAGGACATGGAGGGCAGGGAGCTTACTTACATCCTTTCTTCTACCATATCAAGCCACATGCCTTCCAACATTTGTAGAGGTATTTTACAAAGAGGACAGCGATGCCTTCCCACTATTGGAAAGTACAATTGCCCCCCGCTGTTAAAGGGAAAGGGTTCTCCCTTAACAGGGAGGGTTTTCTTCACAATATTATTATACTGCAATCTTTCCTATAGCAATAAAGTTAGGTTTTATAAAAATAAAAAAAGATATAGGAATTAATTCAACCCCATCTTCTCCCACACACACAACCCTCATGGTTGCACGAATAACGATTTTGCCACACATTTTTGGTTGTTGATTTAGATTGTGCATGCCAGAGTAAGAACAATATTTCTAGGATCATCACTAAAGACTAACATTAAATTGATTAGTGAAAAAGGTTTTTAACCCTTTTGCTGCCAAGAATGCACTCCTAGCAGCAACAGCTTTGCCACCATATTAACAAATTATAGTTACTGGAGATCGTTTTTTTGGCTGCCACCAGCACAGGGCTGTCAGCCAGCTCTACTCACAAAGGCTGTAAAGTCTCTCAGTCACTACTGTAACAGGTAGCAATTTGCCCCCACTGAGACACTCCACCCTATTGGTTCCTGGGTTTTCCTTTTCATCTGAGGAGACTGGGGGAGGTACTTGCTACATCAGCATGGCATGATGGAGGCCATGGAAGACACACCTTTACACACTTAATCCCATAAATTAATTTATTTCAATCATGAAGGCTCAGTATCATTAGTGAGCATTACCCTGTTTTCATAAAGCATTGTACTACACCATGCAGGTTCCTTCCACTATCCATAATCTGCCTGCACTGCATAGAGAAGCATAAAGATGTGATATGATGATATCATACAATCTAAAATAAGGTATATAATAAAGCCGAAAGGTGGAGTTTGAGGATGAACATGGCAAAATAAAGGACTTTTGCTATGATGTTGGTGTGGTTATAAACACTTTAGATGAATGAGTGGGGAACAAATGCACCCTAATTCACATTGGACTTCATAAGCCTTACAAAAGGAAGCTTCCAGTTTCCACAAGAAACCTCCCATACAAACCCCCACCTTTTATTGGGGGGGGGGGGCAGGATGTGGGGAAGAGGCCCTTGTCTCTCAACATTTAGGGACTATCTTATTTTGCAAGGGGGACGCGGCTCTAACACCCTTGCAAAATCATCTCTCAAATATAAAGGTGGCCCAGTCTGGCATAGGAAGAGGATGTGTCTCATCACTGCCTTGGCTGCCCATGGAAAATAATTGGAGGTGAGGGTGGGTGGTTCAGTACTGCCTGCTGTAAAATGTTCAAATGCTGGTTCTATAAGAACCAACTTAGCAGTGCAGATGGCCAAGGTGCCAACCACTAGCAGTTGCATAGGAACTCCTGGTCTCGCTGCTAGTCTGAACATATCCTTATAGTAACTGAGTATTTTTTTGTGAAGGGTTCATTCTTAAACTTTAGGGGATCCTAAAAACTCTGGGTTAAAGAGTTAAAGTTTTTTGTTAGCAGAGCTAACATAAAAGCTAACAGCTTATGACGGTAGTTTATGACTGTAGTTTATGACTGGCTAGTGGGTTCATTTCATTGGGTCAAGACATAGATGGTATAGCACTCCAGGCTGGCTGATGTCCACTGTGATATCAAAAAGAGAGATGGACATTTAATTTATACAGGGATGTCATACATCTATGTCCAAGTATAACCAAAGCTGGGGTTGTCCACATTTGGCACATTTAAATAAGGATGAATATCATGGCACTCCAGGCTGGCTGATGTCCCCAAAAGCCATATGGACAATTCATTTGTAGAACAATGTCATGCGTCTTTGTTTATGTATAACCAAAGTTCCAGTTGCCCAGGATAAAAGCCAAAGATGGGTCAGGCTGTCTAATCACATTGTAGAATGGCATTTAAAGAAGTCGATAAACTGCTTTTGTCAGTTTTGCTATAGGCTAAAATTAAATTTAAAACACTTCAGATATTTAAAAGGATAACATTCTTTTACAAATTCTGAATGGATACATCAATCATGAACTGCTGAGTATAACCAGAGTAGGAGGAGCATCTCATTTTAGGCACTAGGACCTGGAGGCAGACACCCACACTGGCAGGAATCCCTTGGCTGGAAGCTCAGATAACAAAGGCAGATTGGAAATAGCCGTCATTCCAACAGCATCCTCAGCTTGTACCAGTGGCAGCACGGTGAGTAGCTGCTTTCCAGTAATGCATGTGTTTGCCTATTCATTTTGAATTCAATGCTTGGAATACTACAAAAAGGATAGAGTTAAGGATTGTATATAACAAATGATACGCTTACTGAAACACTCTTTGCTCACCAAATTACAGTTAGATTTTTTATTTTAATATGAACTAATAATTTCCCAAAAAATATTTATTGTAGCACTGATTACAGCTTTGTAAATGACCAACAACTATGACCAATGAATAGAATTTGAACCTGGAGCCTCATTTAATGTAGAATTTTATTAAAGGAGTGGTCCAGGGGGATGTCAGCTGTGTCACATAGGTGACAGACAGTAAGTCGATTGCTGTGCTGCTTATCTCATATTGAATGGTTGTTAAAGTAACAGAGAGCTTGGCGAATGCAAATGAAATATAAATAAATAGTTATATTCATATGGGAAAGTCTTTTTATTTTTTATGTAATATGCATTTGTATGCTGCCCAATATTTTTTGATAAATCAGTTATACTAGCAATTCTATCTTCTGCAATGTGCGATATACACTCATGCATGAATAACAGGTTACTCTTTTAACTAAGATATAACAAAGCAAATTGGTTACAACTTAGGAGTAAAAAGAGTAGGTAAATAAAGAAGTATTATTGGTTAGTTTATTAGGGAAAATTTACTGAAAAGGAAAGAAGGAAAATTTTTTTCCCTAAAAATTTAATTTATTTAGACAATGAGCATGTCATTACATGAAGAGGTGTGGGCTCTTTTTCTTTACGCCTTGTATTATAATCCATCCCCTGGTGCAGTACAAGCAGAGGTGAAGAATGCTGGGCTGATAAATGCTATAAAACATGCAGAATATAGAAAAATGGGAGAGGCTAGTTGTTGTGGAGTTAACCTCTTCCTTCCTATTCCTACATTAGGCTGTTGCAGCTTTGCTGTATAAATATATTACCAGCTTCTCCTGATCCACCCATTCTCTGCAACATGGTGTCTAAGATGGGTGGTGGAGATATAGCGCCTTGGAACAATACACAGGGGGGAGGTTTAAAGCCATTCTATAAAAATATGCATTTGTAGAGCAGCCTTTCCCATTCTGACTGCATAGTTCCATTGTAATAGTTTACCTGGCACAAATATTTTTAATTAATTTGGCTAGCTAATAACAAAGAGCTATTTTGGGTTCTGTAGGCGTGAGACTGAACATGTGGGTGATGGCTGGCTTGTCTAGTTGCTGATCAATACTCCTTTGTTGCTTGCTGTCACATACTGATTGGTAATTTTAAAAGTATGCATTTTCTCGATGATTCTGGCACAATATTTGGATAGGTGAATGCAGAAGAAATTGATTTTTCAATGCACAGGTATGTGTGTAGTTGTTCACATTTCTATTTTAAAAATATAATTTGGATGGTAAAATTGATATCTGAATAAAATAACGTGCCTGCTTCACATTCAGTCTCAAGTTCCCTGAGCCCTATTTTATAAACTTAGAGGAGAGGAGATATTTAAAAAGTTTCATCCATCCATAAATGATAAAGGTATAAGTATAGGGAATAGATTGTAATGGGCTAAGATTTAATTACTTGAAAATTTTCATTGTTTAGCTTATTCATGCTTACTCTTTATTTAAGAAATACAATCAACTCCCCTCTTACAAAGTATACTACCTTACGCTGATGGTAAAACAACTTGCATGCACACAGTGGACATTTATTTTGGTACACTTACCAAGAACCCTTATAGAAGGGCATTTGTGTCAAACTCCCAGGTGTACAATGGCAGTTTAATAATGATTCACTGGAGTTATTAGGACAAACAAGCCATGTGCCAAGTAATGGCCATGTGTGCCAAGAAAACCTACCCCAAACCACTACATTACTACCATATGCCTAAAACACACACAACGCAGTGTGTATCCATGGTTACATGCTGTGTACACCATATTCTGCTATTTGCATGTCACAGAAGGTGCTATGATTGATCAGACTAGGCAACATATTTCTAATCTTTTGTTGTTTAGATTTGCTGATCATGTGCTTATTGCAACTTCAATTGCTTGCTAGGCATGGTCTTCTACTTTTATAATTCAACATGTAATGTGTTTTGTATGTCCTCCTCTACACTGTTATAGTAAAGAGAGCTTATCTGAGTAGGTTTTCTATCAGCTTGGACAAGTTGGGCCATTCTCCCCTTACCTCTCTTGTCACCAGAGTGTTATCATCCTGGTATTCTGCTGACTGGAAGATTTCCCATCATTCCTTTGAAGACCTAGAGCAGTCATTCCCCTGAGCGATGTTGAGTGATGATGATGATGATAAGTGATGTTGGATTGATCTCCAAACTAAATTCTCTACAATTCAAGGGGCAGTTTTCCACTAACCACCAATATAAGGGGTCACTTATTAACACATAATGCCAGAACAAACCTTTTTTGTAGGTTTTTTTTTTATTTTAAGATATTACTAAAGAGGGTTGGTAACAAAATTATTGGTCATGTGTGATAAATTTACTAGGTACACCATAATATGTATTTCTTTCTTTAAAGTGATTTGAACTAATTGGCCAGGCTAATGGACCTTAGGCTGTAAGTATAATCCTTTTTTTAGCTTGGGTTCCACAAGCAACTGAAAATTGTTTTCAGGGATCCCCAGGGGGAAAATGTTGAGGAAGGCTGCTCTAGGGACTTTAATGCGTGGAAATCCCAAGTCAGCAACTGCCAGGTCTAACATATATATAGAACAAAGTCTCTTAGATCATGTATTTGATTTGTGTTTTGCTGATAAATTGTATGTTTTACATTCCAGTTTACCTAATAACAGGTGAGGATGATTTCTAAATGACACAATAAAAGTCAGTACAGATTTTTCCACTTCCAGATTTTTTGCCATTTTAAAAATGTATGGGAAGAGACTTAGCTTTAAGGAAAAGTCATATACTGCTGAAAGTTTTTAAACAGTGCCTTCCTACATGGTGTACTGTGTCTCGTTTGTACTTTTTGTACTTTTTTTCATTTTTCCATTAAAGATACAATCATTTTCCTGTAGTTCATCCTAACATTTCACTTGATTATACAAACAGCATATCTCATTTATTGTAAGTCAGTATTGTTTGAATGTCCTAAAAGATCTTTGAATCTTTTTTTTTTTTTTAATCTTGTGTATCAACATATTTATATTAAAAGGGAATGTATTCATCAAACCTATTTATGGGTTTAGGCTTTCAGGGTAGGTTTGATGCTAAATGGTGACTGTACACAAGTAATCCTAGGTGTTACTTATTGCATAATTATACATATGGCGCATTGTTTTTATATATTATGTGCTATTATGTTTTGTTAAAGTTTAATGATTTAACATGACCATCTAAACAAAAGTTACCCATGTACCTCATGCTTAGTATGTCTAAAATTTTTGTCATCGTGACGTTTAAAAGGTATTTCTTTTGGTACTATTCATATGTTATGTTATTTGTGCCATTATGTTTTTTTCCTTGCTTGATGTTATCTTGTTTTGTAAATTGTTCAATCTCAATAAAAATATATTATACATAAAATTGTTGTCATATTACCAAAGAATGTGTCCAAAGGCAATGTAGCATCTAAGTCCCCCTTCCCGTTTATTGGCTTTGATAAGAGAAACTACCACATTTGCACATTTGCATTGTTTGCATTTACATAGCCTGCCCCTATCACAAACCAACTGCTTAGAAGTGCATCTTCTTTTTGAAATGATAAGCAGGTACACAGCTTTCACCATTATCTCTGTGGTTTATTGCAGGGGTATTGGGGTTTAGGGTAAAATTGGACCCCTTGATCATTCATTGGGCCCGACACCACAATCAGGGTTGCCATGTGGGTGATCTGGCTCTGCTCATAAAGTTGTCTGTATTAGTGCTAAATCATTATTATTGTTGCTTCTCATATTAGTTCAAAGCTGTACTGTACTTTTTTACAGCAACATCTATTGCAATACATGTCTCAGCAAAAATACTGTTTTGTTGAGAATATTAAATTGCATATTGGTTTGGATGATCCAACCAGAAATCACAAGGTATTGAGTCATAGCATAATGGTAGTGGGGGGTCCAAAAAGCCACACTTAGTAAAGTGGGATGAGCAAATTAAACACTAGGAGCAAATGTCTGAATTTATATAAGCTCAATTGAAATATGTGTTTTTATGTGTAAACATTTTATGTTTGATAAAATATTTTATCCATTCAAATCTCCACTGGCAATTTTTAATTGGCCATATTAGGGTTAGTATAAGGCAATAATCTGTGTCTTTCCTATTATAAATTAGCCATGTAGTTACATAATCTAAATTTTTACATTGTCATGTTTAGTTTAGACGAGACCTTTAATCCTGTTTGAACATCCTCCTTCACACGATGTCTGGATTGCCAGCTTTGCCTTCGGTCATACTACTGGCAGAGTCTGCCATGTGATAATTGCCTTTCTTGTTGCATCCCTCAACCATGGCAACTGATTCTTTTGTGTGGGTTTAGGCTGCGGCAGAATCAAATAGATGACATCATGCCACATGTACGAGGAGTGTCTTTTATATTTAGGAAATGTGGCGGCTCGATTAGAAACAAAACAGATTCATAAAAATGAGTCATGGGAAATGCTGAAAATGCTTTAGCTTAAAGCAATTTTGAAGACAAATTTTAAAATCAATCAAAGGCTTGAGAACAATGAAAAAGAAATAAGTTGTATAGCATCTCTTTATGGGTTAGAAGCACCTGATGTTTTCTATATCATCCACCAACATTCATTGTATTTGTAACAGTTGCAAAATGTTGAATGTACCGTAGTATTTTACAAGGACATCTGATTTCTTTACCCGTTATATATGTTATAATATTTTCATTATTCCTCTGTTTGTTTAACCTGGTGACACAGACATTTGGCATGCACATTGCATTCCCAGCAGTTAACACATGCTGTCAGCTGTCAGTATAATGATGAAGAAGTGGGTGTGCCTTCCTCAAATCTGTCACATGCTGGCTGGTCTTTAAACGAGGGCTGTCCATAACATAGAAGCCACCTGTCTCTAATTTCCAGGGACATTCCGAGATTTTAATCATGGATGTTACAGATCTGATCATTAATCAGCACTGCAACATACCCTTCATAAAATCTTATAATATATTTTTGGTGTATATAGATTTGATTTTATAACAAAGCGGCATTTTAAATTTAACATTTTGATCTTTGCTTAACCCTTCAAGGAGCCAGCCCACTAGTTCCATTAGGGTTGAGAGCTCCTAAGAGGAGTACTGAGGCATGTGATAATATATGAAAAGGGACCAAGGATGTCACAATATCGCCAGAATTAATTTCTGTTTTTTGTCTCTATATTAAATATTGCAATATATTAGAAGACCTCCTGAAGTTCATTATCCCATGTAATTACGCCTATTTATTAAATTATATCTGTATTGGTAGACGTTCACCTTTTCCTGTTGCTTTGATGTCCCCAATTTTTAAATACTAGACATCTGTATGCTTCTTTGAGATTCAACAAAGGCAATGATCTGGATGCCAAGATATCGTATATAAAGGCAAAAAGCCTTCAAGGGGTCTGCTATGACCACATGTGTACAAATAAAATAGAAAAAAATACATAAAATATTTGTATTTTGCGTAATTCACTTACACCCCAATGTAGGACCAGCTTTATCTGTCTGAAGTCCTATTTTTTCTTTTCCTGTTTTTGGATTAAAACTGCCGATATCATGCTGAGCAGTACACATATAGAATATGACTCCTATTTGTACTTGATGATATGTTCCTCCTGGGAAGTCCTAACATAGACACCAAAAGAACCATATATATAATATATATAATTAGAAGGGAGCAGCATGATGCAGACACCCATGTAAAGTCCATACATTTGATGAAGTATAATGATATACTTGTCTACCTCTACAGCTTTGCATTAGTCTCATAACCTTCTGTTTAAGTGTAAAAAAAAACTAGACAAAGTCACCTTTGCTTTAATAATCTAAACTCATTCATCCTAAAGGTTCATATACCCTCTGGGCTTTGCATGGGCACAGGTGTTTAGGCTGCTGTTTGCCTCAATTAGCAATCTCTGCATTTAAACATGCCTCAATTCAATCACTTTCCTATATCAATTATTTACCATCTCTGAGCAACATGAGATTCTGCTGGTAACAAGTAAAAAGGAATTATTAATGCTACAAGGGGATTGCTCTGTTTGTTAGTTTCTCTGGGTGAGACATGGAAGTAACATTGTCTTCTCTGCATGATTGCCCCTTCTAGGTCTCCAGAGAAACTTAGACATGGAGCTTGAATTTGGACACTTTGACGAGCGGGATAAGACTTCGAGGAATGCAAAAACATCTCGGATGAATGGATTGCCAAGTCCTACACACAGTGCTCACTGCAGTTTTTATAGAACCCGTACCTTGCAGGCCCTTACTAATGAAAAGAAAGCCAAAAAGGTACGATTCTACCGTAACGGCGATCGATACTTCAAGGGGATAGTATATGCCGTCTCTCCTGACCGCTTTAGAAGTTTTGATGCTCTGTTGGCTGACTTGACCAGGTCTCTCTCTGATAACATTAACTTGCCCCAAGGTGTTCGCTACATCTACACCATTGATGGGTCAACTAAGATCACCAGTATGGATGAACTAGAGGAAGGTAGGCCATTATCTTAATATATCGTTTTAATTTTCATATTTAGATGGATATTTCTTTCCACAGCAGCTGGATTTACAAGATATACACAATATGCGGCTACTATGTCTTATGAGGTCATCTGAATTTCTAGTCAAATGACAGATCCCTTTCACCGTTGTCACTTCTCAGAAGCAATCAGAGCAAAAACGATGAGTATGAATTAAACTCAGCATGTGGGGATTTTATCTTATACAAGCAAAGAAATCCATTTCATCATTCAGGTCCTCCACTTCCTCATTTGCATTGAGTTCATTTTACAAACTACTTGTACATGAACGCCTCTCCAGAGACTTGTAGTATACTACCCTTTGATGCACACTGATACATTTTGCCAAGCATGTCATCTTCTCAGACACAATAAATAGTCCCAGTGGAGGATCTGTTATTTCAGGTACATCTTTAAAAACATTATTTTATTTTCACAATTTACAGTTGTCAAATAGAGTAATGTTGTCCCATGGTAAGAACCACTTCTTCTCCAGAGAAATCGCTTCTGCACAATTTATTATAACCAACATTTTACATTTTTTTTTTAAACATTCTTTATTTAAAATTTTAACGGGGTACAATAAAAACCGGGGAGGGGGATACAAGGTATCACAGGATTAGAATAAAACCAGATAAACAGGCACATATCCATATAACAACCATGAAAGTATTCCATCCAGATTAGTACACACTTGTTGCAGCAATAACATGAGACAAATTATTAAGACGCAATTAAAAGTAAAAAGGAAAAAAACCCATAAATAATACAACAAAAAGGTATGTGTAAGGGGGAGGGTGGTTGGGGCACAGAGGAAGAGAGAAGGAGGGGAAGAGTAGAAGGAAAAATATACTACCGGTAAGTAGAGGAGGGTCACTCCCAAAGGGAAAAATGTACATATGAGAATCAAATATAATATTCAATTTGAAGAAGCAAGGTTACAATTTAAAACAACATTCACAACAACATATTAGATACTTTTTATTATTTCACCCTAATCTGTGCATACTGTGTACATATTCAGCTGTCAAACACTGAAAATATATTAAAACATTTTTTGTACATGTGAAACATGCAGGTTCTGGTACATTGGATGTGTAACTGAATTCAACAATGTAAAAAGTGTGGTGTATCTAATTCAATAAACAAAAATGTGACATACTGCATCCGACTAGTCTTAATATGTAATGGCTTTGATAGAATTTTTGTTTGCCTTTTTATTTTTAAATGGTAGTCCTGCAAGTAACACATTTCCTTTCTGAGAGTGAGAATGGTTACTCATTGCTCATGTCAATAGAGGTACAGCATTGTACAGAAGAAAGTACCACATTTTTGTCAGGATTAGCATTTTTGCACATATTGAGCAGGTATACCCAAAATGCTTACAGCTGGATTTTTTACAGACAAAAGGGATCAATAAAAGATATATTTATTGCTGGGTTTACATGCATATAACACAAACTGTTCAAATTAATCAATCTTAACAAACTTAATGCTTCTTTAGAGCTGCATACAGACGTTAGAGTTTTGTCACTGGGAAGAATCTTTTGTGATCATCAGCAACACTAGAACTCATGGGAGCTGTACACACAACACTGTTCAGTTCTTCAGGGAAAAGAGGGGGTAGGACAAGCCATAAGAGATGACAGCAGTTTAGTGTCCACCCAGTAAATTATTAAACTACATCAGGAAATCACTGTACACACACTAGATTTTAGTCCTACCAGGACTACCTGGATGACCAGGACCATTTATCTTGGGCGACAACTATCTACCATGTGCATGTAGCTTTAGGTTTTCCATTCTATTTCATTATTTCTTTGATTCTGGGAGGTTTTTTTAGCTTGATCTATTATGTAGTCTTTGTAATGAAAAATTTATTGACATGGTTAAAATTGCCTAAAAATTGCAGAGTGAGTGGACAGAGGCAATCATTAGATCTCAAGACACAAATTATATTGGCTTCTGGTGTTTACCAGTGGCGGACATAGCCAACAGTGGGCACCTGTGCAAAGTTTACTACGGGCCGCGTGCGGGAGCTACTGTTGACTGAGGAGGGTCCAGAACCATCTTACAATGCACATTCTGCACCTCCCTATTTCTGCGTCTGGTGTTTGCTGGGGTTTAATGGCTTGTTTCGATCTCATCTGCTGAAATCAACTAAGAATAAATAATGTTCATTTTATGTGTACAGCCAGTTTATAAGTACATTTATAGTGTTTTAGCTTAGATTCTTAGAAAAGCTTCACAAACCTGAAATACATTTCTGTCCCCCATTTCTTGTAACAAATGTGTCTTGTACAAATGCTCACAAACACTAATTGAGATTCATATGGGAAAGAAATTCCCTGAGCTTTAATCTATTACTGGCCAGAGGAGCCAGGTGCTTCCCTGCCCATTAATATATGTACTGGTGACACAGCAGCTGACCACCATGTCCCCGGGGTGATGTGTCAGATGTTAAATGTGAAGCAAATTAAGTTTCCACACATATTTACAATGGACATTTTATATAGGTATAGATTCCTTTACCAGAATTATCAATAAAATAAGCTTAAAGTAATGCAGGAGACATGTGCCCATATTGTTCATATAAAAAAAAATATAGATTGAGTTTCACTATACTAGAAATGCAAAAATATAAGTTTTGTTGGCTGTGGCTGAAAAAGACATAGATGACTAAATAAAAAAAGAGGTAAATGTCCATTAAAATTTAGTCATTTACAAAAATGTTGGTCCACCTGAATGCAAAACAAATTTATGACCTATTTGGTCCTGAAAGAGGAAAAATTCCCCACAGACACATGTGGATCAATACAATGGTGTTTCAATTCTTTCTTTTAGATATTATGACACTAATATTTAGCACAGTTGTTAAACAGTTGTATTGATTTGCAATCCTTACCTTGTACTAAGGCAAACAAGGTAACAAAGAACTCCATAGACAATTAACATCCTTCCAACTTTTCTAAGGTTCTTACAATAAAATGGTAATTTGCCATATCTGTATAATAACTTTTGCAAAATTGTTCAAAGATAATTAAGCCCAATTTCTCTTTCTCATTACCTTAGCAACTCATTTAGTGGATATCACTCTTTGCACTTTTGTTATACACAGTTGCACTATGCACACAACATTCTCATATTTTCCAGCCCATTCATAAAATGCAGGCTGTGTTTTGTAGCTGGAAGACCTTCACATAATTCTATCTTCTTAACATGGTGATTGAAGAAGAAATAGTCATGTGACAGATCTCTTGGCCAGGTTCTCCCCTACCAGCACATTTTTCCTACAAACCCCTATTTATTTATCAGCTGTTTTTTTTCTTTTTCCAAAACCATAAAGCTACATTCAGAATAACAGTAAGGTTTTGTTGCGGTTTCCGCTTTCTCACACCACTGAACTGCTGCCTCGAACGGGGCTCTACATGTAGTGTTAACCCATGGATGCCCTATTGAGATTAAATAGGGGTGGCAATGGGTGTGACAGTACTTCTCACTGCTGCTGGTTGTCAAATCTGTAATTGCTGGTTTATTAGGAACCAGTGCTGAAGTGCATGCAGCTGAGTAATTGGCATGGTGCCAGCCTGCATGTGCTGTGAAATAATACTGGTGGTCTGAACCTTCCCTAAAGCTGGTTTTAAATGAACTCAGCCACATTTCCTTCAAATCTTTTATATTCTTCATAGAAAACAGTTCTATCAACTGTACCCATTATCTCAAACTATGGCCCCTGTATTTTCCTTATTACAGGTTACCTTTAATATTATTATGAAAATATTAAGTATTATATTCATTTTACTAAATAGAAGCTAATTTTGTCTAGGCAAACATATTACCCAAGAGCAGCTAATGACCACATTCTCCTAATCACTAAGATACAATTGTTCATCATCACGTATGGAAATGTATTAGTTGTGGGATCCTTACTCATGAAGAACATGTTTCCTAAATGTATTGTTTTCAAATGGAATGACCTTGCATTGGGTTAAGATTTGACAAATATAGTATTATATTTTTGTTCTGCTTTTGTGGAAAAATTAGAACTGATATATAAAAGGTAACACAAAGCAATAGCTGTGTGATTTTCCATACAATGGTTGCTCCAGACAAAAAATATATTACTGTATTATAAATTCTATTACTATTACTTCTATCTCTCTTTTTCTCATATATTTATATATTCTTAGCTTGTTGTGTTTTAAGTGATGACAATAAAAAAATATCCAAATAATTTCTGACTTTGTCAACACAGTAAATCGTTGTGCCCTGAATGTTTCCAAACTACTTAGAGGCTTACCATACTCCAGGCACTCCAGGAGGTCTCACTGTACTGGGACTAACGAAGTGTGCATGTCACAAGTGTAGTGCATTCTGGACTCATTTTAGACGTTCACAGCTGGCAAAGAAAAACTGTAATGATAAACAAGACATGTTTTAGTGCCAACAGCTGAATACCCAAGTATACACAGTCTGACTGGAAATGTCCATAATATGAATATTTGGCAACATATTTAAAGTACACCTGTCACCAGATCATAAAAGCTAATAGAATGCTCAAGCATCTAATGATTAACTATTAAGTTTAATACATGTACATTGTAAAAGTGTTCTTTGTAATCTGATTGCCAGTTGCTCAAAAATGACTTTCTGTCTCAGTCCCCTGTATAGTAGTGTGACCATCCATCCCTCTGTTCATGATATTTAGTGTAGAATGCAGATTTATTTTTTGGATTATGGTTGACACTTGTCACATTGGCATGACATTGTATGACGAGATGGTGGCACATTGCCTTGAAATTCTTGATGAGTTGCATCTGATTTAATGATTTGGATCCAAATCTGATTCAAAGAGAAAACGTCACTTGCCTCATTAGGGCCAATTGATACCAATTTTCCAGTTGCTTTCCCAGACATTTTGAAACCCAGTCTATAGAAGCAAGCCTACCATGTATATATCAACTATTCAATATGTACACAAGTTACATTCATAAAGCTGACATTCACTGGCCATATAGAAAACATAGTTCAGATGGACTTTACACCTGCCCAATTGTACAATCCCTAAGAACAAATCATGTCCCTGTATTGGTGTGGTCATTTAATACTATTGTGTTTGAACCAGTGGAATGCATTAATCTAGGATGATCAATAAGAATTCACAAGGATCTAAATACCTAACTAAGGGGGGGCATGTCTGGCAAACGTCTAAGGTGACCGCATGAGCTTAGAACTCCGGACCTGAGAGAGCCACTAACGACTTTTCTAGCGTCATACCGCAAGATCTCCTCTACCATCGAACACCCCAGCATGTCTGTTGCATCCAGCCATCGGGTGAGCATGACGAAAAGAAGAAAACTTAAACAGGAGCCACAAAAACTGACGAGTTTCTTCAGGCCACAAGGCTCTCCGGCCTCTTAAAATGGCGCAGAGGGGGAGCCTACCTCACTAGCGGCGTCTCTCCTGCTGCCTCCTCAGCTGCGGACATGGGATCTGCAAGTGAGACCGTGGAAATCGAGGATCTGGTGAGTCTCCAGCTGACACTGACTCTGATTACTTATCTGCACATGCCAGGAGCACTTCTCATTGTAATCAGCATTCTCCTGTGCAACAAAGTCGGCATTCATTATCCTTTTCTCCATCCCAAGCAACACCTGTTTATAAACTTCATACTATAGAAGAGTTTCCTGTACTTCATAAAGACATGTCTCTCTACTATGAAAGAGATGATGCTTTCTCTAAAGCATTCCATCCATCAGGATATGTCAGTTATGTTTGTACAAATCAAAGCCTCTGTTACTCAACGTAACAAAATAATTTCTAACCTGGAGAAAAAAAATGGAGGACTTTTCCCAAGCTCATAACGAATTAGTAGATGCACATCAGGAACATACTACTGAAATTCAATGGCTTAAAAAAAAGATAGCTGACCTGGAAGACAGATCAAGATGAAACAATATTACGTTTAGAGGGATCCCAGAGTCAGTATCTCCTAGCGACCTGATTGGGTACCGTACAACAATTTTCAAACTACTTTTACCATCAGCTTTAAAATCTGAGCTACTGATTGACAGGGCCAACAGAAATCCGAAACCAAACTTCTTGTCACCTGATATTCCAAGAGATGTACTAATCAGAGTGCATTTTTACCATATTAAAGAGAAACTGATGGCGGCTGCAAGAAAATCACGTGCTCTGCCTGAGATGTATAAGAAAGTTCAATTATTTGTTGACTTGAGAACCTATCCAATACCACATGTAGAAGAGGGCATACAACTACTAACACAATGGCACATTGTTACAGAACCAGCTCAACAAAATGTTTCTCCCAGTTGTATGGAGTCTGCATGGGCTTGACTGTACACCACTTGCGGTATGCGTATTATTATGATACAGTCTTGAGTGGCTTTTACTACCTTGTTGGTTTAGGGTTATTAAGTTTTAGAACCCTGAACTTTTCGCACCCCCCGAGTGTTTTATAGCAGATTTTTGCAGAATATTGAACAATTCCCCAGTACCCTTCGGTTTATTCTCATTCATATACTATTGCTAGCGAAACTGCATTTACTTAAATTTTGGAAAGATTCTCAAATACCTAGTCTCAGTAATCTTATTATGGATTGGAATATGTGCTGTGCATATAAAAAGTTTAAAGCTCTTACAAATACTGCATTCAGACAATTTTCAGTTAACTGGGAAGTGTGGTTAAACTATCATAAGTGTACTGTATCAAAATAATAATTTGGTAATTACGTTGTTCTACTACTTTCATTACCATTTTTAATACAATTTGTATTAAGTTAATGGACTGGTTTTGGTTCTGGTTTTAATTTTGTTTGTTTTATTCTATTCCATATTGTGTGCTTATGTCTATGTTATTTCTTTTTCTCTTCTCTTTCCTTTTTTAATTTTCTGGATTTCCGGTTACTATTTCAAAAAATTAACAAAGACTTATTGAACTATAAATACTAATCTGTTTCTGCTTCAAAAAAGAACCATCAAGCATAGCACATAGAACTAAGAACCTTAAAGGAACGCTCTGATTGACTGAGTGTCATAGACAGTTCCACCAATAAAGAACTATTATAGAATATTTATTAACTATAATAGAATACCTACTATAGTTATTATTTACTTTAATTAATTTTATTTATTCACTTCAGTTTAAGTACAATATTTTAAGGCCTAATTTGAAATCTCATTTCTAATAAAAGGTAAAAAATTTAAAGTATGTGTTGTGCATTTGAGATGTCTTGGATTAGTAGTCACCCATCTCCAACCAAAATATTTGTAACTATTTACTATTTCTTTTCAGAGTAAGAGAAGAGTAATGGTTTTTGGCCAATGGTAAAGGCCCATATCATTCCTGACCTTAGAAGTGGCCCTTCTATCCCAAGAATGAGGATTTTTTGGGGGGAGGGGGGGGCACAGAAGATGTAAAATAAATATGTATAATGTATATGTATAACACTAATTTAGCTATATGTATATTTGTATTGTGCAATGAAAAAAATGCAGTTCTACCTTCGTATAAAAAAAAACCCAACAAAATATGAAATACAAGGTAGGTGAATATCTATAACATTTATGAACTGGTGTGATCATTCAGCGCTTTCTAATAAAGTCAAATACACTGCAGCATAAGCATAAACTGCATTTTACCCTCATTACGGTACTGAGATGATTGTGGTAAGAATGTTGCTGCTCAATTAAGCACAGCAAAATTTTGACAGACACAGGAGCATCTGATTTCTGGAAGATGACAGATAACAAAATCCATACAATCTGATTTCACCTACAATAGAAAACTAAAACAAAAAAACCTAATTGCTATCTATAGGTCAGAATCTTAATATTATTTTTTTTTTTTTTTTTAATTAAATCTCCTCAGTAGGGGGTGGGCATTTTCTTAATCAACTACATTGCAATTTTGCTGTTGCAACAATGAAGAATCATACTAGATTATGTTGTATAAGTGCTTTTGACCTAAAAATCAGGTTGATTACAACAATATAGTCAAAGTAAAACAAGCTTATAGCCCAGTAAGCTTCATAATTCCGCTATAGCTTTGTTTACTCCTATGCCTTGGTTAACTTCAAGGTTTAGGGCTGAAGTCTGCCTTTTGTTTGTTATGGTTTCTCCAGATCCAGGTAGAACACTACATACAGTAGAGGTGCAGCTAACACAGTAGCAAACCTTAAATGTGTCCAGATATTGCCGGTACATTCCATTCAAAGCTGGAATTCAACATTGAGATACATAAAATGAGCACATCTTACATGATGAGTTCAGGATTTCATGTACCAGTCTTCCCATTCTTTTTTAAAATCTAATTCATACTCTATTTCATCTAGTAATAATCTAATTAATCTAGTAATACTGGAACATTCTTACTGATGATGTTGGAATACCAATTGTGAGCTGCTTTACTACAGAGATCTGTGTAAAGCTACATAAACACGTCAAATTTTTCTTACCTGATAATCGGCCTGGGGAGGAGATCGGGCAAGAATCTGGTGTGTGTACAGCCCGTGTCCTTCATCGTCCGTGGATCCATCCTGGTGGATCCTCGGACGACGAGCGGTCCTAATGCAAGAAAAGTGGAAGACCGCGTAGTAGGGTGCCGCTGTGTCTCTCTTCCCCTCCCCTCTCCATAGAGCAGAACGGTGCTGTATGTACAGCCCTCGTTCATGCATCGTGCGGTTCTTATTGTTGGAAAGGATTGTGAAAAAGCCTTTCCAACAACAAGAATTGCAAGTGTGTACGCGGCTTAAGGATTATGGAGTTTTTAACAGCCACCAATCACTTTCAAAGCTACCTTAGATGTTTACCTGTAATTAGTGATACAGGAAGCACAAAGCCAATATGTGTTTAGAAGTTCTTGTGTGTCCTAAGAGTCAGAATAAATTAAATTTCATAAGTTTTTTTTAACCTAAGCTAACCTAGTTATTTATTAGGTATTGTTTTAGAATAATAAAGTTATTAGTGTGAAATTAAAAAAAAAAAAATATTCTGAACTGGCACCATTACTTTTTAGACTGGGTACTTAGGTTAACAATATGACAAAGGAAAAAACAAAGAATTACTTTACGGGTAGTTTTTCTAGGGTGCAGACATATTGCTTCACAGCTTGATGGACCACAACACCGATTTCAACATCAGAAATCACCTGAATGCTTATGTACAGGTGCTGACAAGGAGTGGAATTAAATGTCAAGGGGATAAGGCTCGATAAACCTGAACATAGAATCCATGTTTCTTCCCAAATCCATGGTGCTTGCCAATAATATTTGTTTATACACTTTAATGAACATGACTGATTTATTTTATTACATCAAAATCGAATGTGCAAAATTAAATATTCCAAGGCAACTAAAAAAAGACTTTTAAATGATTGAAAGGCAAAATGTGGTTGCTATGGGGTCTGTACTTCACATCGCCATTGATCTTTATACAACTACTTTATTACATCTTCTTGTTTCTAGCCAAGAAATACTGCAGGATTTCTATTTCCAAAGGTGTATGTAACCCTAACAGTGAAATTCTCTTACTTTTCCCTTTTCTTTTGGTTCATTAAATTTACCAATAAAAGTGTGTTGTTACATCTATTCATCAAGTGCAAAATCTTCCTATTGTTCCTTGCCAAAATTCTGTGCTCTTTTCCCTCAGCTGACTCCTATCAGCTAGTATTGTTCCCAGTTCTTACTGTAGAGTATAAGGACCAATCTGCCATAGGTATGTGAAAAAAATTGTTTCCAACTTTTCCCATTTACTTGATTAGGATAGGTTGGGACGTTGGCAGAACACTACAGCTCTCCATGGGTATGAAATGGCCCTTTTGGTTAAGCAGTGATTTTCTGTAGTCCTAAAACACTCCCTGTCCTAGGGTAATAACCCTTTTCCTCAATGAATACAGAAAGTTGACTGTAGTTGAAAGACGTCACTGTAGGTCAAGGTGTGTTGAAAAAAACCCCACTAGAATAATTGTAAAAAGCATAAACAATGAAACTGAACACAGACACCACATCTAAAAACTGATATGATGCAATATATTACAGTTTTGTTTTTGGGTTAGACTCCAGATAATAATGTTATATATACAGCATATGGTTGCATGGAAACATTTATGGTATTGCAAGATAAGAATACTGCAGAGCCAGTTAATGAAAGAAATCCTTGACACATTTTAACATGACACATGTATATTCTTAAATAGCAAGGTATTTGCCACCAAAAATACATATTCAGGAATATTTTATTGTAGTGTTTTTGCATATTAATAAATTTGTGTCCTTGTACTGGTGCATCTGTTGCCCCAAGATAGTTTGATGGCCATAAAAGCTAAAGCATGTAATTACTTATTAGTTTCACAGTGTGGAGTCTTCTGTGCTGTATTACCATAGAGCCATCTGTCCCTTTCTGTGCTGACTTGGCAGCTTAGCATTGCTTTGTCTGGAAGGCTGCCCTGCCTACTACAGAGAGGCAGATTTTGCATTGTAATGGCAGGTGGTGCATCTTTTACATGACAATGCAATCCTATGCCATTTTAAAGGATTACAGTTTACTTTATAGCCAGGAAATGGTCAATCTGTTTAACCATTTTCCAGCCAGTGTTAAGCAGGGCACAATTAGCATATCATACAACAGTACAGAATTCCTTCAAGGGAATATTTTTTCCATTAATTCGCTCTTATAGTCTGTAATTTTACAAAACTTCCAGGAACACATTGCTGGTTAATAAACATGGTCTAATAAATGTATTGTGTAAATGTTGATGTCAGTGGTGCATTTTATGACATGTTGTTTAAAATAGAATATGGACAATATACTTTATGATAATAATTTGTATTTCAGAGTAACATGAAGTTTATGGTACCAGGGATTCCAGGAATAATTATAGTATTACTCTTGTTTCATATGCATGCTCTATAAATTCAAAATGTGGCATGCAAAACACCAGTATACTTACATTGTGATTTAGGTATATGTTATTTGCATACATTTTTAGTATATGGTATTTGCATACATTTATAGATGTGATACTTGCAGGTAATATTACCTATCTATCCAAAAGGTTGATACAGTTTTTTACTAGGAAAATTAGCCATCCATCTACTTTCTGGTATTAGTTTTTAGCTCAGAAATTTTTATGTTTGTTCTTCTTCAAATGTGCACTGCTGCAGTTCACTGCTGATCAGTGTGTGATGGTGAGTGGAATGAAAGAGCCATTTCCGACCCGCAGTGAACTGCAGTATTTTGCCACAGATTTACCCATGGTACCATCCACTCTCTTTCAAATGAATGGGAGGAGTTGAGAACCATTATTTGCACATGGCAGCAGCTGATCAGGGCACAGCTCCAGAAAGTGACAATTTGCTTTTTGGCCACACTGATGCTTTTGCATGAACTGCAGTTGAAACCACTTGCAAATGTATCACCTGCGGTAAAGTATGCCACTCCTGAGTGCACAGCAGCAGTTTGCTGTATGCCCAGGAATAGTCAGCTGCGTGGTGGAACAATCCGTGTATGAAAGGAGCCTAAGGAAAAGTTACCCACTGCTTCTACCATCTGAATATATTTTCAGACTAGAAAAAGTCACTGGACCGAATGTTCAAAGACTGCTTTGAAAGGGTGGAACATTCAACTGTTTTTAAAAATAGTGCTGTTGCTGTATATTGTGACTTTTAACAAAAACATTTTAATGAAGTCTTAAAGTTACTAAAAAGTCCACTTTAAAGTGAAACTCTACATTTGCTGAGAAATATCAAATACCCTCCAGATTAGTTATATAACTAAAGTATTTTAACAAAAATAATTGTAGAGTTTTACCTTGTTTATTTCTCTGATTTCATAAAAGGCCATTGCAGTTAGACTAGGGTGATTCATAAATACCTCTTTTGCTGCTCTAAAATAGTACCACACCTATTTAAAATGCACTTCTGACCATAATGAATAATCTGTTGCAAATGTTTGCCAAATTGTCCCAGTCTGCCAATACACAATAGGGAAGCAGTTTAGGGAACCAGAGCCAGGAATACGGCATGCTCATCAGTAGCGTGCTCTGTAGAGATGCTGAAACACTGAAGCTTGCAGCAGTAGTAGTGGTTGTGGTGGTCTAGATTATAGTTTGGTCAGGCAGGATTATGCTAACTAGGAACTTTTTTTAGACATAAGGTTAGACATAAAAGTTCTGCAAGTGGGCCCACAGATATCAATAAACCAGTATTTCTAGATGTTCAGTTGGCCCCAGGGACAAATAATTCATGATTTTCATGCTCAACCAACTATCCTAAATGACATATAAACTCCTTACATTTTGGAATTTTTTTGATGAATTTTCATGTGGATATTTTTTTTTTTATGAGAGTACTACTGTGCTTTAGTAATAATTACATTTATCCCTTAAAAAAGGAAGAATGTGCTTGGTGTATCTAGTTAGTCTAATTAACAGTGTTTTCCATTAATGACTTCCCATTAGAATTACAAACACATCCACGCTCAAGTTCTTTACAGCTTAGTTATTGATCTTTTAAACGAATAAATTAAAAAGAAAATTGCTGCAGGTTGCACTGATAGGGAGGGTATAACAGATTTTTTTAGCATACATATTTATGAAAATGGTGGAATTTCATGACAGTTCTGCAGCGTGGGTTCTATGAATAGGATACAGGCTGCTGGAATGAGGGGCTGTTTAGATAAGCATGTGCTGCTTTTCAGCAAGGCTAAAACTGCTCCAATTAATTTGCAAATCCCATTGAGACTGGAAGCTGAAATAAATTAAAATGGATGGGTATGAGATGTGTTTAGAGGGACTGGCAAGCAATGTTAATCTCATAAGCAGTTTTAGCTTCTTCCTTGCTTTAAGTAGCAATATAAAATAGGAATGTACACAGTAGCCATTGCTTATTACTGTAACTTTAAGTTAAAAAGCATTTTAATACCGCAATAGTAGCTTCAGTCTGTAAATCTGTGTTTTTCCTCTTAAATGTTCCTTTTAATAAAAAACAAAGATTTGTCATAAATGGAATAGCATGTACTTTATCCCTCTTGTGCTGCTGGAGGCATATTTGTAAGGCAATTAATGTGGTCTACTGTTTGGAGATTGTATTGTTTCTATGGCAACCACGGCAGGTTTAACTTACACGTCTATATTCCATGGTTGCATGGAGAATGTCTATTTTTTCCCCGACTAACAGGAATTTTTAAATATTAAAGATATTTCTAAATGTCTGTCTGACATTTATAACTTTACATTTTCAGGTCACAGTTCAGCTAAAGTCTCATTTGTCATGTGGAAAGAAGGTGAATTAGACAATAATCACATTACAAGACATACTCCTGCCCAGCACTGCACTGTTTGTAAATGTATTTTATTATTACAGGTGTTTAAATTATTTTATTAATTAATTATTATTACAAGACATTTTATATGGGTGTGACTAAAACCATGTGTTGATTATATATTAAAGTAGACATATGCTTAGGATACAAAAAAGATCTTTAACCTCCTTGCAGTTAAGCCCGACCTTCGCTCGGGCAAAAAAAAACTGCAAGGATGGTTAAGCCCGAGATTTTGTACATGCTTACTTACCTGGTCCCCCTGTGCTCATCCAGCGTCGTCCTCCATCGATCATCGTCCGCCGATCTCTTACAGGTCTACAATTTAAAAAAAAATTTCATGAAAAACAGTGGATCACTTTTGGTACAGAAATCTAGACCTCAGTGTAACGCTTAGGTGGTTAAGCCTTGTTAACATTCTTTATAGATAAAACATTACAGAAGGGAGGAAGGTGAGTTACCCATGCAGCATTAAATGTTGGGGTTGTTCCTGGCAATAATTTAAACTCTGTGGCAACCGAGTTATTGAATAAACATCTTCAAAGTTACTAAATAAGCCCAGTGTCTGAATTCCACTAGTCTTAGTGTGATAATCCTTTTCAAATAAAGTTTCTATTTAGGAGAAATATTACCACAATACACTCTTCATTTTTCCAGGGGTTCTGCTAAATTATTGTTACCGGATTATCTGATGATAATCTACCACAATCTTTTTAGGATGGAGGAACCCTTGAAAAAACATTCAGGTCTTAGGGAGGCCAATGATTACTATATTCTCAGCCTATAAAAAATTTTGGTGTCAGTTAAACTGACCTGAGAGGCACAAATTGAGCTCAAGAAACCCCTAGCAACCTCTGGAGGAGCCCTAGGGTTCCACGGAACCCTCATTAGGATACATTGATCTAACATGTGTACAGTGGTCATTCAACACCATTTGGCGATCTGTCATTGTGGATCACTAAACAACTGACCAAGGATGACCATGATTTCATATGAAGGAGTATGCAGCAGGGCACTACTTGCTTGTACTTCCTTCCCAATCGGATTGAACATCACTGTGTAAACAGCACTCATTTGTTCTAGTGTCACTGGAAATGATCATGTAAGAATGTTTACAGTCACCACAACTATTTGGTAAAGGGAGTTAACTGATTGTCTATAAATTGGATGTAAATAAATATTTAGTACGTTCAAAAGAGAAAATCTGAAGGTTGTGCATATTTTGTAATATACAACAGTGCTCGGCTTAACTAAATCAAAAGTGGACCTTTTGTAGTAATATAATTATTATTATTATGATACTTCCTGTGATGTGCTATTTTGTTATAGTGCTTGACTTTACTATATCTTTCAACTGACCTTTCAGTAACATGTCACAATATACAGCAACCACATCATTTAACAAAAATAGTTTCACCTCTCATTATTGTTTAAAAAACAATCCTTGAGCTCCAGTTATGGCTAAGATAGGATCATACGTCTGCTGCAGTCAGAAGGCCTTTAGGTCCCGGACTGTAGCACAAGATGACATTTGTGAACAAAGCAAAAGATCAAGATTTTAATAACTATCATATCTGAACCAGAATCTCAATACATGAAGCAGTAACCCACATTGTATGATGCCTTATCAAGAATGGCTCCATTCTTTCAGAAAAAAAGTAGCTAAAGGTATTGTGAAGGCAGAAGTATGATCTGTGTGAGAGGTAATAAACACCTAAAGATTACACATTACTTTTCATCCAGACATTTAAAGCAGAGCTAAATCCCACTATGGGTCTCCAAGGCTTTGCCATAATATGCAAGTATGCAGGAGTTTTGTACATTACACTAGACTTACCTGCAAAAGTGACCCCTCCAGTGGTGTTAGGGGTGCAATCCAACTTGTCACTGTATCACTGCAGTTTACATCTTCTTATGCATTCGCTGTCTTTGGTTATACTGACTTGCCAGTTTAGGATGATGTTATTTCCGCACATGCATATAAAAGGTAATTAATCTTGTCACCCAAGGCCTTGCACTGTGTTAGGTATGGGAGTCTCTGTGTATATTTATAAGAAATATTACTGGTAAGTAAAGTAAAAGCCTACCTGCTACTGGTAAGTTTTTTAAAAATACATATTATTTTAAATTTAACATTAGGAAATATGAATTTTGCTAGGTCCACTTAAAAGAAGAAAGAATTTGAGTAAAGTAGATTAAAGTTGCACAAAATTGTTAGATACGTTTATGAGTGCCAATTATAAAGTATACCTGTTAAAATATATTTGTACATGTCATGTCTTTTAGGTGAAAGCTATGTTTGTTCATCTGACAACTTTTTCAAAAAACTTGAATACACTAAGAATGTCAACCCAAACTGGTCTGTGAATGTGAAGACATCCTCAACTCAGAAGAGCCCACAATCACTTGGCACCAGTAATAATGCCCAGTCCAAGGAGAACAAGGACTTTGTTCGCCCCAAGCTGGTAACTATAATTCGCAGCGGAGTAAAACCAAGGAAGGCTGTACGTGTTCTTCTTAATAAAAAGACAGCCCATTCATTCGAGCAAGTACTCACTGATATCACAGATGCCATTAAACTGGAGACAGGAGTGGTGAAGAAACTCTATACCTTGGATGGAAAACAGGTAAATTCAGGCTTGATTAAATTAAAAAAAATATCCATGAGCACTTTAATTAAATATTAAACTGGTTCCTGTTTTACTTGTTGCAAGTAATTTGTATTTTTGTTCAATAAGTCTTGTGATTCATACATGTTTTCCATACTGGACAGTCTGGTGAGCTTCCTGAACTAGCTTTCTTGGCACCTGAATGACCTCCCAACTGTGCTGACAAAGGTGAAGATACTGATTCATTACCAGGTTGGAGGTTCCTTGGAGAGGTCATATAGGAACCTGTTCAGAGATATCTATAAATCCACAAGGCTTGCTGTACATAAATATGAAAATTGGCTGGGTAAGAGAGCAAAATGTACTTGAGCTGTGTGTATGTAACTAAGCTTACAGAAGACATTTTCTTTATGTAACCAAGTTTTTCTAAATTTTACCCATTGATGCAGAGGGTAACTTTGCTTAATACTCATCTAATGTCTCATGCCACCAATGTTATTTTATTTATGTTTAGTGGTTTGTAATAACATTGAAATAAGCTTCTGATTGAAGAAGTTCTGGACAGAAGGTTATGTAGCAGCACTAATGTTCCTGGTTCTTTGTGGTTTGCTTCTGACTTGCATTTAGGAAGGATTTTTGAAAGACTTGAAAAGTAGTGTTTGAATGTCAATTGGAACTTTATGGTGCACTTTAGGCAGACACCACATCACTTTGCATTAAAATCATCCCAAATTTTTTTAAAAACCTAACTAAACAGACCTCAGAGCAGTGTTTTCCAACCAGGGTTCCTCCAGGGGTTTCTAGGGATTTCGTGAGCAATGAGGAGTTTATGCCTCCCAGGTTTAGGTGACATTCATCCCACTAGTTAGCAAAGTAAAAGGCATTCAAAGTACCTGTCTTCCCACACTATAACCTTTAGGACCTGAAGACCTGTTTGACATACCCTGGTACTGTCACATAGGGCAGGGCAATCCGTGGCCCACTAGTGGCGGCCCAGTCTGGAGTCTGTGCACTTAGCGGTCCGCAAGCTCTAAAAGGTTGGGGACCACTGATATAGGGAATGCTGATCATACTATATCTACCTCCTGTAAACCTTTGGTTGACATAATACAAAAGCAGTCTGCTCTTACTTTATTGGAAATCGTTAATTTGCATTCGTGAGGATATGCATAATATGTTTGCCAGGGACAACACTGTCAACTTTTCACAAATTTACACAGCAGGGTTATTGAGGGTATTTATGTAGCCATATAATTTATTATTAATTTACAGGCTTTGAGAAAGAAAAGGTAAAAGATTTTTTTGTGCAAGTTTGTATCCTCCATTTTTTTTAACTTGTTTTAGCTCCCAGCTGATTTCAAAGATCTAAATTAGTTCAGATTTATGGTATGAAAGATGTCACAGATCAAAGTTGGAATAAAATTTAAGAAGTTGTTTAAATCCAAGAGAAAAAATGTAATACATTGTGGTAAAGCATTATATATGATGGCTGAATTCTTTTCTTTACATTTTTACCTGCTGATTCCACCAGTAGAAAACTTATTGTCCTAGGGTGACAACTATTGTATACCAGAAGGATCAGCAATGTAAATAGAAGAGAATTACTAAATCTAGTCTATCCATCTCCTGTTCTATATAACATCTGGTAGTAACTGTTATAACTAAAAAAGTGCAGCACACTAGAAAGCAAAGGAAATTAAAATCTAACTGGCACGATAAAAGGATTATTTTATTGGTGTGTTTAACAAAAAAATGGAGCAAACAGCTTAACTGTTAGATTTTACATAGCTAACTTTAAATTTTAGTCTATATATAAAGTTCCACTTTAGAAATTACATAAAAATTTCTTGGGTTTAGACTGTCTATAAAATGGCAGACTGAGACAGTCTCAGTACTCACTATTAGATTAGTTGTAGAATGGTGAACAATGCTGCCCTCGCTTATTTATTGATGACATTAGTTTCTGTCTTCTGGCAGACATTGTGTAGAAAGAGAGCAGACAAAAGGGCAATTTGTGTTCAGTTGGGTTATCAAAATGACCTCATAAATCCAGGGAAACCTGCAGTAATTTTATGGTTATGCCCTCATGCTCGATCACTTCCTAATAAAATGTGTAGCCAACCATTACAATAAAGATTTAGTGTAAATTACAAAAATGAAAATGCTACAGTCGTCTAGAGTTGATCATACCATTGACTGATTGTACAAATGTATCCTTTATGCTCAGTCTTAGCAAATTAGGAATCAGAATGAATCTAAAAAGGCTGTGTTTCCACATATCAACCTCTATCAAAGCATTATAAAGCACTGAAAGTACACCCATGAAAAGGCTTTACATCTGTATAGTGGTCCCATTGCTTGTCTTTTGATATAAGTGCATTATATGCAGGTACCTACATTTCAACTAGGCCCTCCAAGCTGTCATTACAGTTTGTACCATGAGTTATTTTATGTTCAATATTAGAGGAATAGGCATTTTAAGATTTTAATTTTAAAATTTTAGGGTAGTTGACAGTCAACATTTTAAAATGGGTATATTATAAAAACTAGTGTACAGAATATAAGACACTGACGTTTTATTGACTTTTATTAAATCAACACAAGTTAAATGTTCATGTGCATATGTGAAATCTTTCTGTATAAGTCTGTTACCACATAAACATTATACTGTTTTAGTGGGCATTAAAAACTACATGTAGATATACAAATAGTATGCTGCCATGCTGATAACAGGGTCCATAGCATATAATCATCCCTACTGAAAGTCGGTCTGACAAATAGTAGGTTTATTTGTTATTAGCAATGTGTAATAAAGGCCTTGTCTCACTGTTCTTTTTTTGTATACTTACTGGTTTTATTCTGTCCCGTGTATCTATTGGGAAAGACTTATTAGACTGTCCACCTTCCAAAGTGACATATCACTTTGTATTGGAAATTTCATTTAGCATTGTGAATGAGATGAAGCCCTGTTGACTCAACTAATCATGTGCACATATATATATATATATATAGCATTTTTCACAATTCTTTCATGTGAATGGATATTCTTTGCCAAGTGAATGGCCAAGAAAACACAATTCAAATCATTCCTTCTTCAGCCAGCCATATTTTCTAAAGCTGACAAACTACCATATTACATTTTTAACTGCTATTCCCAGAAGCCATCTTAGCTTTGAGTCTTGAATCCTTGTTCTAGAAGGATCTCTTGTAAGATAATAGAGCGGAGATGGTAATTCCAATGTCAAAACTGTCTTCTGTAACATTCACTAAAAAATGAATATTGTTTAAATTTGATTGGGTGGAGATATTATTTCTCAGCTAAACCATAATTCATTATTTCTCAACCAAGTTTCCACCAGCGATTCCTTGAGCTATGAGCAATTTGAGCCTTTCAGGTCATCTACCACTGACACTAATGATTTTTTTGGTCTTTAAAAGTGACATTCTTTCTATTAGCCAGCAATGTAAAAATATTTCTTCCCACTGACCAAAATGCTAATGTACTGTGGACTTTGAATATTGTTTTTATTTCCAGGGTTTCCCTGTTAAACAGGTTGAGAAATGCTTCCATGATTTTATTTTAGTAAAACATTTGGAGTTTATAATGAAAAAGTATGAAACTATAATGAGTGGTCAGGCTTTAGTTTTTGGTATCCAGTGGGGATTTAGATGAATTCAGAATGGTTGATGTGTGTTAAATCTTGTAAACTGTCATTACATTTGCATTATATAGGCCTATTAATTATATATAGTTAGACAATATATCAGAAAAAGATCATTTAAATTCCTTCTGCAAAAATGATTCTGTAAGGGTGGTTAAGGAGATGAACTGTGAGTTTAATACTTGTGTTGCATATTTAAAGTATAACATTTCTAGGACACCTCAAAATGTAGAGGTCTTTTTGTCATCTGTGGAAAATGTGAAAACCAACATAAAGTCACAGCAGGCTAAAATCCATAAAACCTTTTTAAAAGATTAATATGAGAAACCTTTCTTTAAAAAAAAGCTGAGTTAACGAAATACCAAGAATAATCTTTATATTAAGTCCATCTGACAGTGCTTACACATATCTTCATCCTTATCAATAGGAGCAGACCTAAGGATTACATGTAAATGAGACACTGAAAAGACTTTCATCACTTCTAAATGGCATCTGAGTAATGTTTTCAATGAGTTCAAGACATACAATTAGTTTCTAAATGTACTGCAGAAACTGTGCCCACGTGAGCAAAATCTGCTCTATTTGCTAGTCCAAAATAGTGAATTTAGAGAAAAAGCTTTTTCTGAGAAAGTGAACAAGGTTTCAGTTGTTTTTATTACTTAAAGAGAAGAAAAGTCTTTAGCCATGATTGCAATAAGAGGGTGTTTTGAATATTAAAATAAGTAGAATGAACCTTGTGGTGTGTGCTCCTGGGGAGATTTAAATTTAGTACAGCCTAGAAATACTGATATATAAGCTTTAAATAGGAATAGATCTATATTGCCCCAGAACCACCAATCAGACCCATTCTTTTAACAATAAACCCAAATGGTGCTCATATATCTTCTGGCAATTAAATAGCTGCACCAAATCATTAGGTATGTGCAGGATTTTTCTCTTTATAAGGTGTGTCCATGTACTTGTGCCTGCTATTTCAGAAAGAGTTGTTTTGACATAAAAAGTATAAAACATTGAGTCAGTAAGAAGCATTTGGGTTTGTTAAAATGTTAGTTTGAGCTGCCAGAAAAAAAAAGCCTAAAGTAGAGGTCGGCAAACTCCGGCCTTTAGGCCAGATACGGCCTAGCCGGTAGTTTGTTCCGGCCTAACGCCCCCTGGCCGATCCAGCCCAATTCTGGCCGGCAACCAGCGGTGGAGCCGAAACAAACCACCAGAGCCGCTGCATGCGGATCTTGAGCATTCGTGTTGTGGCTCCCTTCCCTATTTACCGCGGCTGGCGTTAATACTTCCGCCGCCAGGGTAAATAGGAAATGTTCCCTCTCCTCCGTATGCATTGCAGAGGAGAGGGATTTCCCTTCGGGGGCGTTCCTAGTGTGGGGCGGAGCCATTTCGGCAGGACTTGAGAGAGAGTCCGGCCTAGTGTGCAGCCTAGTGGCCAAAAAAGTTTGCTTTTTTTAGACCTCTGGCCTAAAGCTTCTTTTAGTTCAATTCATTTAGCATTGATGCTTTTTCATGAATGCATTAGAGAGAATTCTGAACTTTAGGAATACTCCAACTATGCAGTTAGTGTCTGTAGTGGAAAGGGAGCCCAGAGCTCAAACAGCAGAGCAAAAGTGATAATTGCTCATCCTAAAAAATGATATCAAAGATTATGGTTTGGAACAGCCACAAACAACTGAAACGAAAAACAATTCAGAATTCACAAGGCCAGGCATGCATGCAATGCAATGCAGTGCAATTGATTTAAAGTGCAATTGATTTAAATGTGACAGTCAGGCCATGTCATAATGAGCACATGAGAGCATGTCAGGTGTTTTTTATATTATTCAGAGAATTGTGAACATGCTGTAAAACCTAAGTGACTAAATCAGTAATTGTTATTCTTCCCTAGAGATAAAAAACTTAAGGGCTTTTTCCCTTCATTAAATCATCATTTGGATAATGACATATAAGTAAAAAGCAGTGTAGATCCCAATGGTTCAGGAATAAGCACTTGTAGATAGCTCACCATCCATTTCTGAAGATCTTCTTTAGTATGACCATTCTAAAAGAAATCAGTAGAGAGCTGACAGTAGCCCAATCTGCACCATTTTTGACAAAATACCAGTTTGTACTAAATCCTAACCCCTATATAGCTCACGGTTCAAGTAAACAATCATGTCTTCTATCCATCCCTGCTACTATCCAAATCTTGGATAAGAGGAACCCAAAGATACACTGATTATAGGCAGACAGACGCTAAAATGAACCTTTGTTTAGTGCTAATGACACTGTTATTTAACTCATTTTGTTTTGAAGGATAAACGTCATAGTGAAGAAAAAACATCAATTTCTTTTAGCATAACAGCACCTTCTGTGACAACATGATAAATGATATCTATTAAAATGCTGATTAGTAGTCTGCAAAGCTGCTATCATACAAAACATACATGTAAAAAAACAGAGCTACCAGAAAATATCTAATACAGAATTGCTATACTTGTAAATAAACATTATGAAACATAAGTACATCAATCAAGATAGACATATAATTACATCAGTGAAGACATACATACATTTACATAGAAATATTTGGATGTCACCGATACAATGGTTTTTGCATCATTATTTTTTTCTACTTTAAGGAAATTGAAATGTTGACCAGTATAATGTGTATAGTAAATCTTGCTTGAGGACTCAGTAACCTAAAGACCTTTAAAAACATATGGCAAGTGAAGTAGTAGAAGTCTGAACTTCCAGTTAGTATGCTTGTTATACTTCAAACTCCCTAGGTACTAAAGAAGGATAAGCAGAGATCAAAACGTAACCCTACAGTCTGCTTTGTTTATAGTGAGTCAATGTTTGCTCCCATTTCCATTATGCTATGATTTTAAAGCAGCACCAGCTTTGGCCTGGTTGTGGTGTCCCAGTGCTGTCACTGCCTAATACCTGCAGGAGACCCCTCTAATATACCAAATGTTGAACAAATATAGGGTTTCAAAATTCCACAATGATTTACTTGTCCACACAGTACTTAAAATGCTATTGGAAAATGGCAAACAAAGAAGGGAATGGTAGGCTGTATACAGTGTCAAACGTCACAATTGTTTTAGGTTTTCACATTTGTTGGATGATCAGATCTATAATATAGGTCAAAAACAACAGGCAGAAGACAAAGCCTGGATTCTTTCATCTACATAATAATTCAGAGGGTCAAAAGAATCAATATAGTCTTCCTACAGAGGACCAACAAACAGACACAACTCTGTGGTTGTGGTTTAACAAAAAATAGTATAAGTTAAAGGCACATTATACCAAAGTACACTCATATCCTGGATATCTTCAGTAAATATACTTCTGCAGAAGAGGGATAACATGGGCATAAGGATACCAAATCCAATGAAATATCAAATGATAAAACCAACTAAAACTGTTAAGGTAGATCTCAATCCATTCATAAAAAAATATTTTTATACAGAAAATTTAGGTAACCCTGTCTCAAACACAAATGCATTAGCAGAAGTTATCTTTATTGGAAACCATATTTCCAATTTATTTGCAATCATTTTATGGTAAAAACCTAAATTGGCCCTCTCACATGTGCCTAGTCAATGTGGATCAGTAAATGTAAAGGGGTTGCTATATATAGGCATTGTATCCTCACTTTCCCATATTCATTCTTCCCATGATTCTCACTGCCATTTGTAGTCTGCCAGCTGCAAATTCAGGTTGCTAGGGAACAGCTTCAGCAACACAAAAGGTTCTCAGCTGGATCATTCTGATCTGTATTGCTGCAAATAGCTTGATTTTTTTTTAATTTACAGTTTGGCATCTGATGAGACCAGCTTACGTTTCTTTTTATTGCATGATGTTGTAAATTTATACATTCCATATTTAGTTTGCAGCATTAGTCTATCTTAAGATATTTTCAGGTTTTTCCTTAGCTCTTGTTTTGAATCATCTTTACAGTCCTACTTTACCCTGATCTTTCAGTACTTATCCTGGACACAGAGTTTATGGGTGTTACAACGAATCATTAAATGTGTGTATCTCTATAAAGGGAACAACTGAGAGCAGCATTATACTTTTATTTTTATCTAATTTATTTTGTATATTTTATGACATGGTTTCATATTATTTGACAGTGTTTATTGTATCTCCGGTATACTCATGAATGCATTTGAAAATCAAATGATTTATAGAGCATAAAGTGGTCTGAACAAAACTTGAAAACCCCATTATCAGTGCTGTTATAAATAATGCCTGTAATACCTATTGTGACTATTTCATTCCAAGCTCATATTAATAAAAATATAACATATTTAATTATTGTATTGTTAGTAACATATTGAATGATTTATAGCATTCCATCAAAATGAGAATGCTATTACTGCTTTTATAATAATTGCCACAATATATGCATCCATGACCCAGAACATACTTTTCAAATTTAAAAATTGATTCTAAATCCTAAAATTAAAATGAGTGCAAGAATGGAAACAACTGTTAGCTGTCAACCTAATGCTTTAGACAAAACAAAAGTTCACAGACCAAATAATAAATAATTTGATGAGAACCTGATGGGAGCTACCTGGACAGCATGGAACAGTATTCTGAAATGTAGGGTTAAAATGCATCAGGTCCTTATCTTGATTCCTTTTCCATGTCTGCAACTCAGACAGCATTGATGTTAAAATAACAGCTAGGTTCTAGCATTCTAATAGCAAGGTTTGGTTATGACAGCCTCTTTAAATCTATAATGATGGTGACAATTTATGGAATAAACAACTGATGACATACCATTTAGCTGTATGATAAAGGTAAAGCTTAAGGTCACTTTAATTTGCTGGATTTAGTTTCCATTTGGCTATTTATATCATCATTTTAGGAATGGTTTCCTTTTTTTTACATCTTAGTAACTGTGGGGCTTTTGTCCCATTGCTTCAAAAGAGAAATAACCAGCTGCACATTGCCATAGTCTGTAGAGGTCTGATCTGTCTGGCCATAGAGCTGGCCTTGGTCCTGAATGTTTTTTTATTACTTTGGGGTGTATAAACATGCCAAACAATCTATATTTTGGTAAAAGATTTTAGCAAACTGAATAAAGTCTTTTTGTTTACTGCATATCACCCAGTATATTCAGAAGGCTATTTTTTAAGCCACATGTTATTCTTTTGCTTCATCTGCAACCTAAATGATGTGTAATATTCATACATTTTAAAAAAAACAGGAAATGACTTGAATATGAAAATGATACCCAGCTTTTTATTATGTTTGGAAAACAAAGAGACATTATCAGCTTGTGATGAATATTTATATTGTTTAGGGTTTTTGTGCCTTGTCCTCTGGCATCTGTGTTGGGTGCACACTAATATTCTGAGAGCCTGATTTGCTAAAACTGAGCTCATGCTAACAACAAGTGTTTATACTACCTGGGTGTTCAGGAAATACCCCACAGGAATGGAGAATTGATGTTTTGCACTGAAACCCAGCTATAAATAAATGGACTAAGCCAAACCAGTGAATGCTTACATCAGTATGCTACAATATTCTACATCAGTACCCATTATAGTAGGGGTTGTTTTCATATTGGTTAAATAGAAAGAAGATGCAAAGTGGACCACAGTACCTTAGTGGGTACATTGAAAGGTGGGTATTGTCTTTTGAGAATGGCATATTGTAGCACACTTTTTTAGAAAGAATTACTCTGCATGATAAAAGTAATGTTTAAATGATCATTTGCAAATGATTATTTATCAGCTGAGCAAGTTGTCTGTTGTTCTTTGCAAGTGGCTCTCCTAAGTAAATCAAACTAAAATAGAACAAAGAATACATTTTATTGTTTTGTTTGAAGACAAAACCTGTTACACTGTTGGGCAGCACAATAAGGCGCACAGTTCCATCTAACCTTAAGTGATTGCAGGTAGAACTACCCGGGGTCAGGTCATGCAGACAGCTGCTCTGTAACACAACCAAATGCATCAGTGTGGGTAAATTCCAAGGGGAACACAGAGAGCAGAAGGAAATATGTTTAGGGTTTCCTCTCTAATGTTATAATAAATATATAGATAAAATTGCATGAAAGCATGTAACTACAGTAAACATTAAGAAACATCAGAAAAATTAGATGACTATTTTGATGAAAAATAATAAGATGCAGAAGTAAAACTTGAAAACTTGAAAATCATTTAGGATTTTTTTTCTTGCAAAATATTTGCTTTTAGTTGGTAAATGTTTTCAATCCTGGACAAGATTAATTCCAGGTTTTCTGCATCATGCAGGTTATCACATGATAGTCTATCTCCCCAGTCTTGGAAAGCTTTGAAAAATCATGCCCATTGTTTATATTTAATTTTATTTTACTTAGTGATTTTTATTAGAATATCCCTTGCTCAGGTCTGGGTTTAGATGGGCTTTAACAGAAATATCAAACTTTATACAGCTGACTACACAAGTTTGATACAAAAACACAGCAGAAGCAAAACTGCAACATAGCCACATTTGACTGTTCTTATAAAAACAAAACTTTGCCTGCTTTTGCATTTATACAACTCTGAAACCCCTTTCTTCTTGCTGTTATGAACTTTGCAATCACTAAACCCAAAAATAGAAAAAATACTGTACATTGCCCTATAAAGCTGCATGTTTACTGCATGGTGGCTGGGTCCAGCTCTCGGTGCTCACATAAACTGCAAAGTCACCTGAAGTGGCTAAAATTAACAGAAAGTTGTCCTTTTATATATAACAGGTAATTCAGTCCAGTATTCCAGATATAGTAGTAATTCTCCCACTCAGACTGAGTAGTGGCTGACTGACCCACAATTCAGTGCAGGCTACTACTATCAACGTTGTCCTGTCCTCCATACAACCACAAAACAGGCACTGTGTGCCCCACTCCTAGTCAGGATCCTAGTAGTAAGTCTCTTAGATGGAGTATTGGCCAACTGACTGCCTAACTCACACTGTAGTATTAGCTGCAGGCTGCTACTAGTTACTATTACTAGCACTGTTGTGTGCCTGTGTCCAGCTAAGTTTGCCAGGCTGGACTTCCAGGTATAGCAGACTGACTTGAGTCCCCATAATTGTGACTACAGACCCATGTATATTATACCAGTTGCGTCGCAACTTTGGTAGGGTGATGGTGACAAAGCCTCTCATTTCCTTGTGCTACAACTAATGCAGGTGGCTGCCTCCTTAAATGCCACTCCCTGCCTGCTAATTTTTATCTATCACAGTAGCTCTGGTGCTCTCTGGGGGGCATCAGTGCCTAAAAGGTAGGGCACATGACCAAGTGTGCACCTATACCCCTATGAGTTCTTGTCCGATTTTTATAATATATTCCAAATGTCTGAAGTGCCAGGAGAAGCCTCCAAGATGTGTCTGGTTAAGTTATGTAAATGCCAAGTTTTCGCACAGCCTAATTACTGTACTAGATTATAATATTACATTTTATTAGCTTAAAGTAGTATTTCTAAGGCAGATGATTCCTGCCTTTCCCTTGTTTCATCAAAAAGAATAAACTTTTTTTAATGGAGAAGGAAATTTTTCTTGTAAAAGGAATTCCTTTACTATATTTTTGTATTTTTTAAATGCAAATTTCAGCTTGCAAATGTAAAGTATAAATTAAGTGAAAATACAGCAGGGGACAGTAAAGTGTTTTACTTGAATAGTTTCCCAGGCTAGTTTCTTTATGTGTGAATAATAAAATAGCTGTGGCTGAGCAGACCACTGTAATGGAAATTCTGATAGTATCCTAAATTGTGCAATATCACATTTTCTGCAGTATGATCTCAGCCCTATAGGCTGGTCTTTGTGGTCTTTTATAACAAAATAAGCATGCCCTCTCTACTAATAAGCAGATTCTTCATCTGTGTTGCCTTCAAAATGTGTTCACTCAGCAGTGTTCACTGCAGCAGTAATTTATACAATTATTGACAACTTACATTGTATGTGCATTTTAGGTTAAGCACTACATTTATTTGAAATCAGGTCATCTGCCTTTTACAATTGTTAACTAATGTACTGGTTCAATAAAACATGACTAGGTAACTAGGGTAGAGGGATGAAGTCTTTGTCAGCTGCTGCCAGCTTGTCCCACACTCCAGCTTTCTGATACCTAAATCTTTATTTAACAAACACACATAACACCAACTTTGGGTTAAACTCGCCATACCAGCGCTTTTAATTAACATATGAAATAATTTAACAACCGAAACAATAATCGAAAACATTTTCAATAAAACATTGTACCGGACAATTGTGCATTTAACAAACACACGACACCAACTTTGGGTTAAACAACACACAACACCAACTTTGGGTTAAACTGACCATAGCAGCTGTTTTTATTAACATACCAAATAATTTTACAACCAAAATAATAATTGGGTAAAAGAGAATTTTTCCTGTCACTTCAGGGCAGTTAATGACCTCTCCTTCCTTTCTGCGTCTTCTTTTAAACCTGCTCTTTGACCCCTCCTACCCTCTAATCATACCATATCAGCCCATACATACTGACCAATCAAAAAAAAAACCTTTAACCCCTCCCATTCTTGCCTTCCCCCTCACCCTGTTATGTGGCCCTTCACTTATATGCCTTATCTCCGGGCCTACCTAACTAGGGTAGAGGGATGAAGTCCTTGCCAACTGCTGCCAGCTTGTCCCACAATCCAACTTTCTGACACCTAAATCTTTATTTAACAAACACACATGACACCAACTTTGGGTTAAACTGCCCATAGCAGCCTTTTTTTTAACATACCAAATAATTTTACAACCAAAACAATAATCGAAAACGTTTTCCATAAAACATTGTCCAAAACAATTTTGCAGGTTTCATAAAGGTATATGAAAGTACCACTCATATACTTAATTTAGGATACCTCAGTTTAACCTCCTAGGCCCCCTGCCACAACTACACCGGCTCGGGACAATTTTTTGTATCCCTTCACTTTACCAGGCCTCACCAAAACCCAGTGTACTGGGAGACCTCACGTCTCCAGAAACCCATACCCTGATGGGTTCCCACCCCCACTGCCTTGAATGCATGGAACCCCACTCTCATGGAGCAGCAAAAACTGCCAAGCTGCCATGGCATTGGCACGACTGTAGGAAAAACAAAATCAGGGAGGGTAGAAGGAGATTTTTCTTGTCACTTCATGGCCATTAATGACCTCTCCCTCCTTTCTGCCACTCTTTTAAACCTGCACTTTGACCCCTCCTACCCTTTGATCATACCATGTCACCCCATACATACTGACCAATCAAAAAAAACCTTAACTTCTCCCATCTTTGTTTGCCTTTCCCCTCACCCTCTGATGTGGTGCTTCACTTATGTGTCTTATCTCCAGGCCTACTTTACTAAGGTAGAGGGATGAAGTCTTTGTCAGCTGCTGCCAGCTTGTCCCACACTCCAACTTTCTGACACGTAAATCTTTATTTAACAAACACACATGACACCAACTTTGGATTAAACTGGCCATAGCAGCCCTTTTATTAACATACCAAACAATTTTACAACCAAAACAATAATTGAAAACATTTTCTATAAAACATTGTACCAAACAATTTTGCAGGTTTACAAAAGGTCTATGAAAGTACCACTCATATACTTAATTTGGGATACCTCCATTTAACCTCCAGGGGCCCCTCGCCGCTAGCACACCGGCTCGGGGACAATTTTCTGTATCCCTTCGCTTTACCAGGCCTCACCACAACCCAGTGTATGGTGAGATCCCACTTCTCCAGAAACCCATACCCTGATGGGTTCCCACCCTTGCTGCCTTGAATGCATGGAACCCCACTCTCATGGACAAGCAAAAACTTCCAAGCTTCCATGACATTGGCATGACTGTAGGAAAAACAAAATCGGGGAGGGTACTGACCAATCAAAAAAAAAACCTTTAACCCCTCCCATGTTTGTTTGCCTTCCCCCTCACCCTGTCATATGGCCCTTTACTTATGTGCCTTATATCCGGTCCTACTTGACTAGGGTAGAGGGATGAAATCCTTGTCTGCTGCTGCCAGCTTGTCCCACACTCCAACTTTCTGACACCTAAATCTTTATTTAACAAACACACATAACACTAACTTTGGGTTAAACTCGCCATACCAGCGCTTTTAATTACCATATGAAATAATTTAACAACCGAAACAATAATCGAAAACATTTTCAATAAAACATTGTACCGAACAATTGTGCAGGTTTTGTAAAGGTCTATGAAAGAACCACTCATATACTTACTTGGGATACCTCTGTTTAACCTCCTGGGCCCCCAGGCACTACCACGCCTACTCGAGGACAATTTTCCGTATCCCTTCGCTTTACCAGGCATCACCAAAACCCAGTGTACTGTGAGACCCCACTTCTCCAGAAACCCCTGCTGCCTTGAATGCATGGAACCCCACTCTCATGGACCAGCAAAAACTGCCAAGCTGCCATGACATTGGCACCACTGTAGGAAAAACATAATCAGGGAGGGTAGAAGGGGATCTTTCCTGTCACTTCACGGCCGGTAATGACCTCTCCCCCCTTTCTGCCTCTTCTTTTAAACCTGCACTTTGACCCCTCCTACCATCTGATCATACTATATTACCCCATACATACTGACCAATCAAAAAAAAAAACTTTTAACCCCTCCCATCTTTGGTTGCCTTCCCTCTCACCCTGTCATGTGGCCCTTCACTTATGTGCCTTATCCATGGGCCTACTTGACTAGAGTGGAGGGATGAAGTCCTTGTCAGTTGCTGCCAGCTTGTCCCACAATCCAACTTTCTGACACCTAAATCTTTATTTAACAAACACACATGACACCAACTTTGGGTTAAACTGGCCATAGCAGCCTTTTTATTAACATAGCAAATAATTTACCAACCAAAACAATAATCCAAAACATTTTCCATAAAACATTGTACCAAACAATTTTGCAGCTTTTAGGTCTATGAAAGTACCACTCATATACTTAATTTGGGATACCTCCGTTTAACCTTCCGGGCCCCCAGCCGCTACCACACCGTCTCGGGGACAATTTTCTGTATCCCTTCGCTTTAACAGGCATCACCAAAACCCAGTGTACTGTGAGACCCCACTTCTCCAGAAACCCATACCCTGATGGGTTCCCACCCCTGCTGCCTTGAATGGATGGAACCCCACTCTCATGGGCCAGCAAAAACTGCCAAGCTGCCCTGACATTGGCATGCCTGTAGGAAATACAAAATCAGGAAGGGTAGAAGGGGATTTTTCCTGTCACTTCACGGCCAATAATAACCTCTCCCCCCTTTCTACCCCTTCTTTTAAACCTGAACTTTGACCCCTCCTACCCTCTGATCATACATACTGATAAATCAAAAGAAAACCTTTAACCCCTCCCATCTTTGTTTGCCTTTCCCCTCACCCTGTCATGTGGCCCTTCACTTATGTGCCTTATATCCGGGCCTACTTGACTACGGTAGAGGGATGAAGTTCTTGTCTGCTGCTGCCAGCTTGTCCCATACTCCAACTTTCTGACACCTAAATCTTTAACAAACACACATGACACCAACTTTGGGTTTAACTAGCCATAGCAGCTTTTTTATTAACATACCAAATAATTTTACAACCAAAACAATAGTCGAAAACATTTTCCATAAAACATTGTACTAAACAATTTTGCAGGTTTTGTAAAGGTCTATGAAAGTACCACTCATATGCTTAATTTGGGATACCTCCGTTTAACCACCAGGGGCACCCAGCTGCTACCACACTGGCTCAGGGACAGTTTTCTGTATCCCTTCGCTTTACCAGGCATCACCACAACCTAGTGTACTGTGAGACCCCACTTCTCCAGAAATCCATACCCTGATGGGTTCCCACCCCTGCTGCCTTAAATGCATTGAACCCCACTCTCATGGACCAGCAAAAACTGCCATCAGGCTGTAAGCTCCTTATGCTTGCATGGAACTCCACACCCAGAAAGCCCCGTGCAAACCTTCTTGCAGCACCAGAACCCATACATCAGTCCCCACAACATTGAGGTGGACCCCAATCCCCCGCAAAAACAAAGAGGATTTTGTTCTAACTCCTGATGATGGACCACCAAACCTCTTATCCTGGCATAAAAATGTCTAACCTCCTTATTTATTTTTATCCAAGCTTTATTCATTTTTCCATTCTCAATGCAAAAAAAAGGACAACGTAAACACAGCTGTAAAAAACAAAACCTCAAAAACATCATCGCATATGACTCCCAATTTCCCCAATATTTCTTGTAACAATTCAAAGGACACCGGCCTCACAAAGGCCCTGCGCCCATCTCCTTTCCTGTAACACCTTAGCGCCTGTTGCACCAAAAAACCCTTAGTCGCGACAGCCATACCCTTGAGTTTAAACAAAAAGGCCAGTGCAGCTAACTTTCCACCTACAGCCGGACGCAAAATTCCAAACTAAAAAACACAAAACCTGATATCTCTTCCCCCAACCACCATTACTCCCTTCCTGCTGCAAAAACAAAAACCATTTGCAGCATTGCAACTCACGGAAACGAATCCTACGCAAACGCCTCACCCTCCTGATCTCACACCGCAGGTCCCAAGCCAACCTACATTCTATAGACACAGTCTAACACAATCTCGAGAAAACAGATCACTGTAGAGTGATGCTCTGTTCTGTCACTAGCCAAAGGAACCCCAAAAACTTCCGCCATGTGCTGCAATGTGCCCAACAAATTAGCACATACATGTGAATCAGCCGGCCTGCACAGGAGGACTGCACAGGAGGACGTCAGCCTGGATTGGCTCTCCAGTAGAGAGCCTGGATTGGCTCTCCAGTAGAGAGCCTGGATTGGCTCTCCAGTAGAGAGCCTGGATTGGCTCTCCAGTAGAGAGCCTGGATTGGCTCTCCACTAGAAAACGCCCATTCATTAAGAAGGAACTCGCCCATTCATTCCTTAGAACTAGTACTGTACTGTTCCTTCTGCCTCTCAGTTCACAATAGCGAGATCTGATAGGCAGAAATAACAGTACAATACTGGGCGTATAGGACGACTCCCAACTGATTGGTTAGAAGTGTCATAAATGCCAAATGTTTGTTAATTCTATAAAGCGAAATTTGTAATTCACACAGCCACAATACTGAAATAGGTTTTTCTGTAGGAATGGTATAAGGAATGTTGTGGTGTGAATTACCTGCCAGAAGCCTGACAATTGGACAAAAAACGAATGGCAACATACTGATAACTCATTTTTTTCCTGCTCATTCTGATACCTTCTGCTGCTGGAATATTCACTGGTTGGCTCTTCAAGATTCAGTTGCAAAAATTAGGATGCTTATACTGTACATGTAGACTAGATAAGTACACGGCACAGGGCAAGTACAGGTCGAAGGATTACTTACCCATATATTGACTTTTTTGCCTGCAGTTTACCTTTTCCCTATTACTTACCATGTATTGTTCTACACTGTGTAGAACACTGGCAGGGAGATACTTTCACTGCAGGTCCTCAGGAACAGCTTTCTTTTAAGCAAGAAGAAAAATAAGCAGCACAATATCAACATCGCTAAAATTTATTTCAAATCTTTTGAAACTAAGAGTCAGAGCAGAAGTAAGAGCTATAGATCTCATACTACAAATTTACATCTCTTAAGCCCAAATAGCAAGAAACGAGCTGCTGTTTTTATTGGAGGAACAGAACGGTTAATCTGTTTAGGTATAATTAACATACATAGATGTTACTTTTAGGTTAGCAAATCTTTTTTTTAGTTCATGTCCACTTCCCAGGTAGCCAGTAATAAAAAGTTTCACTTTCACAGCATGCACATCCAGAAATAACACTTCATGTAAGCATTCCTCTGTGCAGCAGAACTAGATCTCAGACAGTTGTCTGCCTACTGTGAGACCATGTCTGCATGATGATCATACACAGTAGGCAGAGTTGCTTTGTGGGGATAATTACAACATCAATCGACAGAGGTCATTGCAGTAAAAGCCACCTTCCCTATGTATAGACTTAGATTAGATCATTTCATCCTACCTTCAATATAGGCTGACTATGGGGACTAGTTATGTCAAGCAATTTAGACTGCTGCATCTGAAATAAATATTTGTGCCTTATAGTCTAGGTAACAATGGATGAAGTAAATAATAATTTTAAAAACGTTGCTTAGAGTAGTATTTGCATATATAAAATATTAATGTTCATTTATTGCTCATGTATACTCTAAAGTTCCCAGAACAGAGGCAAATTCAACCATCCCTGCTAACAATCATTACATTTTGGCTTCTGTTCATTTTTTTCACTCCTCTAAAGAGGCAATGTTCCTGGCCTGCATCATGTTCTCAACATTCAGGCAGTCAGTTTTTATTTACAACACTACTGCTAATGTTCTACACACTCATATATTTCCCCCTCTAAAATATGTAAAATCTACAAAGTTCCACAAAATGGTTTAGCAAATCATCTATCTATAGATATAATCACATTATGGGTCATTTAAAACACAGAACAAGCAATGTTTTACTGTGTTACAGGTTCTCCTAGTTTAATAATAAAACTGTTTCAAGTAGCTGTCTGAGAAAGATAAATAAAGTAGTTTACCATCAGCTTGTCCTTTACCATACCTGTAATGACACTTTTTGACTGTCAGCATAGTGTAAGGGGCCTAATAATTGCTGGAAAGTGTTGAACAGAGGCATAGAAATTAGATTTGTAATGGAGCATAGCTGCCTATACAAGAGAAAACACCATCCACATTGTAGCCAAAGGCTGTATTATTTGTATTTAGAGGAATTTAATTCCAGCTAATCTGCATTAACAATGCCATCTTAGTATGTATAATTCAATGTAATTTTCACGCTTGCTATTCAGTAACATTTTCTATAGGGACATGAGATTGCTGGTATTATTTAGTAATAAACTGCTTTTGTGTTAAATAAAACCTTTCAAATCCCCTGAAGATCATTTATTAAAGTAAAAAAAAAAACATTATTTACTTTGGATATTATGTACAAGTCAAATTGAAAAGAATTCTCTATCTCAAACAAAGGCAGATTCAACATTGGTTAAAGCAGACTTATCCCCAAACTTTTTACTATACATTATATTATATTTGCTATAATTTTACTATACATTAAAAGACTGACAATCCTTTTATGTAAAATAAAAATGTTTTGCCTTTTTTTCTCTTTAACACTTTTTTTTTTGGCCTCCTGCCTGCTTGAAACCTAGATAAGGCATGAACATAAGGAACATTTCAATATATTTAGGGGAAAAAAATTCTCACACATGCACACTGAGATCAGCACTTTTACAGCAGGCTACGTCACCTTATTTCGCACCTGTGCAGTCCGAGATTGGGTGACGTAGCCAGAAGGTGGAAGAAGAACAATGTAAATGGCAGCACCTGGTGCTTCTCCGGTGCCAGGACGAAGACAGATAGCAGGATGGCACGGGACCCTATCAAAGACATCTCTGGTGGGATTGAAGGATCTGAGGATAGGTAAGGTAAGTGAGTTTCTTTTATTTTCGTATTTTCGTTTATTTTTAGTTTAATTCCACCTAAAATAAACTTATCTAAATAGCCTTGTCATTTAAAATGAAATGTTAACACTCTGCCTAGAACTTGGCACAAAAAAGCCTTTCTGACTTTCTGTTATTTCGTTACTAGGCATCTGACTTGCCTGACTTCTGAGCTAAGCCCCACCTGCCTTAATGCTCCTTTTTTCAGATCCATGGTATATATAACTGCACATTTTTCCAAAGGGGCAAACCACACCATGGCCAACCACATTTGCACATGGCTGTGGCCACGTCAAAAATCTTCAAGGATTAACTGTGTGGCCAAAAATGAAATGTCATTTTTGGGAACTGTGCTGCAGCTGCATTTACATGCTGCCATATGTAAAAAGTTAGTCCCCACCTCTTCCTCTTACTTGAATAAATTAGACTGGGACCATGGTTAAACCTGTGTCAGAATGCTGAAATAAGTCTGAAATGGTCCTTAGTCATCAAAATGACTGCTGAGCTGCTCTCATTTACAATGTGAAACAAATAAACAGACCTAATGATAGCGGTTTCCTGGCAAATACAGGCTAATAGCAGGCACATTAAGGTAGAAAATCTCTTAATATGGCTAATGATCTTGCCATTTAGTAAACCACGTAGCCATCAAATTAAATCACTTTGAAGTGTATCTCTAGTCAAACCTTATTTTTAGTTTTGGATAGTGTAAGAAATAGAATCCCCAACAGGTTGGTAAGATTTCCCTTCACCTTATGGGCGAGAGGACAGATGATTGATTTTCCTTCATGCTATCTCTTGATGAGAATGATCATCTGGAAAACTAGTAAGGATACATTTCCCAAGTATGAATGCAACAAAAACCTGACAAGGTTTAAGTAACACTTAATTTACTTTTGTAAATTGTATCAGTGGCTAACATAGTGTAATACTACAAAATCATTGATACAACTGTAGACATAGGGTAATAAAAACATCATAAATCTGTTTGTGGCTGCCATAATTTTTTACCTCATTTATTAATATTACAAGTATTACATTATCGAAAAAAACTTTAAAAGCAAACACCACTTTATTGAAGGTGCTACACAAATAGGATAAAAACATGTATTCCTATAAATTAGAATCAGTTTGCCAAAAACACCCTGTAGCTTTTTCATTTGTTTTGGAGTTGAACCAGTCTAATAGCTAATTGCACAGTTGACTTGTTTATTTTATTTACCAAAGGATTAGTAATTAAGGCCAGCTCTACTTCTAATGCACACTTGTCAGTCCCTCTTACAGTTCTTGTTTAGCATTATTGGGTCCTGGGTCAGCTTTATTGCTTATTTGGTCATCTCCCATCTCTTTAGAGAGAATTGGTAATGCTAAGGTTGAAGGTTAGAGGAGGAGAGGTAAATCAGAAAGTTGCTTTGCTAAACCAAGAAAGTGATTAGTTAAATCATACACGTGTCAACTGCTTGGTTGAACAGTGTTGAAAATGTGTGTAAATTGCAAAATTAGCAGAATAAAAATGGTATAAACTATAGGAATTTCAACTGTTTGAAAACCTTTTAAAAGATAATGTTTATTTGGCACCTATAGGAGTATTGGTATAATATAGTCAATTAATTACAGACTTACTATGGTTTTGTGGCTGATTAGTTCACAGCCACACTTCAGCTAAACTTCACACTATCACCATTGCTGATTTATTTTATTGTATATCAGTTTAACTTATTTATGTAAAATTTACAAAAATATTTAAAGTATTTACCTTACAAGACCTCTTTATATGTATAGTTGAAGTGTTCTCATAATACTGTCATGATTTACATTGGGAACACACTCTTTCTTAGAGTGATAATTCTTTTAATTCTCCTATAAAATGATTCCAGACACTCCAACGCAACGCCCAGAGGTTGACATGACAAGCTCCACACTACAATGATAGTTCCACTAATCCTCTGATTTTCTAGCTTCATTGATAAAAACTTCCAGAAGCAGAGCACTCTTTTAACAATTGTTTCTTTAGATATTGACAGTAGAAATTTGTATGCAGGGCTGCTTTGGGAGAATGGGAAATGCCCAAACATGGAATCTTGGAATACCAAAGAAAAAAGTTCTACTGATATACTGAGATTTACTGTGTATGCAACTAACTGAGATAGAAGAATTATTTTATGCTTCCTTTGAAGGGCCAGAGCATAAAAGGGAGAATCTGACAAACTGGAACTGTTCTTAGGCATTTTCAGGCTGTGGGTGTCCCTTGCTACACAGCAGGGTCTCATGATAGCATGTTTAGCATCAGAGCCCAAGAGAGCGTCTGTCTGACTAGAGTCATTTTAAATTTCTTGCACTTGCTCATACATAAACTAAAACTGGCATTAGTGTGAGTTTTTTACTGTTTGGTTTAACAATTGGGTTGTTTTAGGGGTAAGAGTGGAGATAAAGAGATACTTGGTAAATTCTCTTCATTATTCTGCTGTATTCATATAGCAGAGTAAATTAAGCCCTTGCTTTGGATTTTTTGCTTAGCTTTGTAAATTAGGTGAAGCTGTGCTGACTTCAACCATCCAACCATATACAAGCAAAAAAAATCCCTTTTTTTCAGATGACTTTGCAAGCGATTGGGTATTCTTTGCAAAGTGAACTATCACCATATTTATAAAGCTAAGTTAATTATATCTTGGAGAACGATAAATCACCTAGGTAAGTGAACAGCCTTTAGTGAATCAGCTCAAGTGTTTCCTGAAATCTAGACATGTAAATCTGAGTGTAAAGAAAAATAAAAGGATTTTAAAAATTAAAATGCCTACAAATAAAATGTTTTGTAACTACTATGTGTATTTTTCAGGTAGCACATTTCACTTGACCAAAGCTGATCACACCTTTATTATATCAATTCAATAACTTTTTTCATGCTATTTCATTTAGACTTACACATAAAGGTCCCTGTATCGCAGTTTAAACATATAATGTTACTATTTGATGCACAAGCCTCTCAAAGAACTTTCTCTATTGTCCCTGACTACACCAATAGCACTAAAATAGGTGTACTTCATTCGCAGGATCAACATGTATTTGTTTGACTGTTCTGAGACACAAAGATGAAACTTTAGATCAATGCACCCAAAGTAGAAATGTGAGATAATAGCATTTTAGGTTGCATTATATTCTTTATGATTTCCCTTACTGGTGTGCTGCAGTGCAGACATTTTACTGCCTATTGGCTTTCACTATGGTAAAATATTCAGTTATCCTTTTAACATCAGTTTAAAATGCTGACTGTTGCAGCTACTACCCCAAATGTCAAAACATCTGTCAAATAAGACATGGAATAACAATAAGATTGGGGTGTTGGAGTGATGAGAAGTCATTGTGTATTAGGAAGCCTTCTTTCCATATGCTTGTCAATTTAATCTGGCTATTTTCTTTGTCAGTTGAGGATTTTCTAAGTCTTCTGTTTTTTTTTTTTATCTGTCCTTTACCACTTCCAATGAAACTGGTAAGATCTTCAGAAATGGGGCCACTTTCAGCATTTGATAGATTGCTGTAATTACAGTTTGGATAACATCACACATCTGAACAGGGTCTAGTAATGCATCCTAAACCAACCTCAGCTTGTGTATATTTGTCTCAGAGATAATCCATTTTAAATTATATAATAAAACAGAATCATATATATTTGCAGGGAAAGAAGAATAGACTTTATATTTTTAAATTGTGTTTATTTTCTGTAATAAATACCTTGTAAATCTGGTGTCATCTCCTTTGAATTCCTTTATTATTTTCATTACTAGAGAATGTATGACTAAATTACAAATGTAGGTGTTGCTTTTGGAAGATTTTCATAAGTTTGATTAGGGGAAGTTCTACTTTCCTAAAAAACCAAAAGGCTAGGTAAACTTTCACTGTCATAATAATAAACTTGCCTTGTTAAACTTTCAGTGTGCTAAAAAACTGGATTGCCAGGTAGACTTCCACAGTCGCAATACACTAGGTGGCTTCTTAGATTTTTACTGTTCTAATACACCACATGGCTAGGTAGATTTCCACTGTCCTAATAAATGAAATGACTAGGTAGATCTTCACACTCATTATAAACCAGGTGGCTAGGTAGACTTCCACAGTTCTAATAAACAACGTGATTTTGTAGATTTCCACTATCCTTATAAACCACATTGCTAGGTAGATTTCCACTGTCCCAATAAAATAGGTAGCTGGGTAGACTTCAACTATCATAGTATACCTGATGGCTAGGTGGACTTCCCTGTTCCTATAATCTAGGTGGCTAGGTAGACTTAAACTCTCCTAATAAACTAGGTGGGTAGATAGATTTCCACTGTCAGGTCTAATAAACCTGATGGCTACCTACACTTCCATAGCCCTAATAAACTAGGTGGTGTTGTAGGTCTTCACTATCCTAATAAAGCAGATGGCTACGTAGATTTCCACTGTCCTAATAAATGAAGTGACTAGGTAGACCTTCACTGTTCTTACCAACTAAGTGGCTAGGTAGACTTCTACTGTCCTAATAAACCTGATGGCTAAGTAGACTTCCATAGTCCTAATAAACTAGGTGGTGTTGTAGATATCCACTATCCTAATATAGCAGATTGCTACTTAAATTTCCACTGTCCCAATAAACAAAGTGGCTGGGTAGAATTGCCCCTTCCTATCAAACTAGGTGGCTAGGTAAAATTCCACCTTCCTAATAATATAGTTGGCTAGGTAGACTGTTTTAGATGACTAGATTGCTAGCCCCCCTAGCGTTCTAATTCTGTCAGTTTTTTGATGCAAAAAGTGATCCTATTTGTTTTGCATAGAAGTTTTTGTTTATATTGTGGGCCTGTAATTCTTAGGATTAACTCACTTTATTCATTTTAAAAAATAATGAAATAATAGACAACAATGTAATCTTAAAATAAAATATAAAATTAAAAATGTACTTTTATTTTTATGTTGTGTGGTGTTTTTGTACTGTAAAAAACATTTAAAAGCAGATTACATTGTAATCTGGTTTTAAATTTCTCGCCTGGCCACACTCCCTAATACATCACTACTCGCATCACCCAGAAGATGACTCATCCTCCTGGCCCACCTCACACAGACGCTGCTGCTGCTCTGCATCTCCAGAGAGATGCAAAGCACAATGCAGGACTTCTGCATTTCAGATGCGGAATTTGCTATTGCTGCTCGCATCTGCACTGAGATATGAAGCACAATGCAGAAGTCCATCTGCAGTGAGATGTGAAGCACAATGCAGAAGTCCATCTGCAGTGAGATGTGAAGCACAATGCAGAAGTCCTGCATTGTGCTTCGCATCTCACTGCTGATGCGAGCAGCAGCGGGGCCGGGACCCGGGAGGTATTTAAAAGCAGATTACTCAGTAATCTGCCAAAAAAATCCCGCCCGGCCACGCCCCCCCGACAGACCAGCGCCCCGGCATCACAGTGGGACCATCCGATCGTCGCTGGAGCGCAGGGCAAAGGTAAGGGGGGCTTCTAAAGTTACCCCAAGTGTGACTCGGAATTACCGCTTTTTGCACGTAAAACCCACCCAAGTCACACTGGGGATTACCGCTAGGGGGGCTAGACTGACTGTTCTAATAAACGAGTTAAGTTTAAGAACAGTGTAAGTCTATTTCAGTTAAAAAATAAACAGTGTATGAAGAATATCTTGGAAATCATATTATTTAACAAAGAGTATAAAAGGTTTAGCATAGCATAACTTTGTTTAAGAAGACATATTCATCACTATCATGTAGGTACAGCTTTCCACATGTAGCAGTAATGTAATTGTTCCAGGCATCCAAGGTAATCTCTATGGGGAACAGGAGACACAAGTATAAATAATTACACATGCGTTTTACTATTGATTGACCCACTCTGGTCAGTAATTACAATTAGTCTGCTTGAGTGATTGATTTTAATTTATTATGCCATTTGAGTTAGGATTACCCTCATGTTTGTTAATATGATCATTTTATCTACAGATCTTTAAAAAAAAGTAATGCCTTGGTGTTTAATGTCTTTGTAGATTAGTATCATTGTCCAGTATCTCTGCCCTTGTCATTTTATCTTTAGAAATATAATTAGCATATAAAAGGTTAGATTCAATGGTGGAATATTGCCACTTGCCAACTAAAGATCCCAAACTGCACTGGAAATCTGGCAACACTGAAAACTACTATAAAGTAGTGTGTCCGAAGGAATTTGGGAGAAGGCGAATTTTAAGTGGGGCTGATCATTTTTGCTTTTGTAAAATATGGTGAAAGTCAAACAGATTCTGATATTAGTCTTGCTTTGAACCACCAATAGACCCAGGTACAAATTTTTGTCTATATATATTAATGTTTAACTGACTTTAAATCACAGAATTTTCAGATTAAATATGATTGTTTTATGTTATGTTATATCTCTGCCTTTTGTTTTTACAGTGAATGATATTATGACACACAGGAGGTGGGAGGCTAGATTCTCCTTAACCTGTCAATGGCTGCTTGTAGTTTGGTGAAGCAATACAGTATAGGGATACGTATCTGTTTCATCCATACTATGGTTGCATTTTTAGTTTTAGCAAATGTGCAGATTCAAATGCCCTTTGAAGCCAATTACCATTTAATAAAAACAAAATGTGATGCTGCCTAAAGCCTTCTTTCAAACTTAAATGAACCAGGTTGGGATGCTGCTACATGTAAGCCAAACTAATTGTAAAAGAAAAATATTCAATACATTTGACAATACTTCCAGAGTTACCCCTCATAGACTTCAATAAGATTCCTGGGCTTCTAATAAGAGTGAGCCTGTAATTGGTGGCTGAACTTTGTCAATTGCTTGGTGAATCAAATGTGGGCTTCTCCATCTATTCCTAATGCAGGGAAACACCAGAGATGAATATTGTTTTAACTTTTAGAAATATGGGCTTTGGTGTATTCTATGTTTGGGCTGTTTGTATCCACCCATTTCAACCCTGATAATTTAGTTTCCTAAGGTGTCTCTGCTTGCCTAAGATAATATGCTTGCGCTCATTCTGCCTTCAGTCGCAGCAAGGAACAGTAGAGAAAAATTTTTATATTTAATATTCCAGACTGCGTTTTCTGCTGTTTTCTTTTAGGAAATCAATGTCCAAATGATTTCAACAGGGAGCAGCTATGAGAATATGCATGTTTAAAAGAACTGTCCTCTGGTAAATTGCATTTAAATACCCCAGCTCCAATAACCTATTTGCAAATGAGACCAAGTGAGCCTGTTCTGTAAGGACCATTTATCATTGGTCTAAAAGTGTATGGTTCCTCTGTTGTCAGGTGCACTAGTAGAATGCATGTAGAATCCATTCATGTCTGTCTGGTATAAAACGCAAACCATCATTGTGTGAGCCCAGGGTATAGTAATTGTCCTAGTTATATAAAATATCAATAGATGTTTTATATCTGTGTGTTGTTATATTAACAAATACTGTATATTTACAAATGAGAAATATATGGTACAGTATGTGTTTTTATACAAAGAATGAATAGCAATACTTATTACTGTGAAGGTTCTCATTCATTCAGGTCATTGTGTGTCTAGTAGTAGGTAGTTGCATTCAACTGGACTTGTTCTTGTAATGTTGAATACATTTTACAGGCTTCCACAGTTGCTTTATCAGCCCACAAAATGTCTTCTATAATACCAGAAGTTCCTATAAAAGCCTTGGATAGAACTGTATAAAAGCAATGGAAACAAGTGCAACTCAGACTTATTCTAGTATGTGTTTATATTTCTGCTTGAGCCATTGAGAACTTCAAATAGGCTTTTTGCAGCAGAAGAAAGAGACCCAAGAAAAAAATAAAATGAAACCCACTGCACCACCTGTTGGCTCTAAATTCAATTACAATATGTAAATATGCAGTGTTAGGATTTGAAATTTTTACAATTGCATTTTTTAATTATCACTATATTAAATGAATACATATATAATAATACATTTTGGAATTAATTCAAAAAGACAAAGGATAGCCTGGAAACCAATGTAAATTGTTTTCCTTTGTCTAAATACAGTATATTAAATCAAATTACGGAGATGTTGTTGGAGGTCATTCATGTTTGCAAAATCTTGGAACTTCATAAACCAGCAGTCGCCAACCTTTCGGACCTCATGGACCCCAAAATTCATAATTTTAAATCCTGCGGACCATTAATATGATTTTTTTTAAGATAAATACATTTGTAAAATATTGATCTTCCTTATGGTAGCTGAGGAGGACTGTGTAGCCTCTGATTCATTGATCAGCTCATGGTTAAGTGAAGTATTAGTATTGTTACTATTCATAGTTCTCCCCAGATGTTTTTAGCCGGTTGCTCCGTCCGGCTGATTTGAATACCCCGCCCAGCTCTCGGCAGCTCTCATCCTCGGATGCACGGATCTCAGGCTGCTGTGTGTCATTCGTTCAGAGGATTGCTGCTGCGGATGAGAGGTGAGCACGCAGCTCAGCCTTCATGTGAAGGAGACACAGGCAGCCCCGCCCCCATCTCATAGCACGAGCTCAGATTTCTATTTTAAAAAAAATCTGCCTGTGAAATGTATCCAGTGTGTATAAAGTATCCCTGTCATTTTGCATCCTCACAGCTCTGTGTGTACAAACCTCCATATCAACTAATATGTATGTCACAATGACCTGTAATTTTCTGGGTGCACAGGGGACCCTCATAGATACTAGTTAGTACAATTTCAGGCCCCCAGATTTAAATAATTTCAAGATATAAGGGTCACAAATGTAAAATGTTAGGAAAATTGAACTTTGGGGTTGCTGTTTCAGAGAAAACTGCAACTAGGAGTCCTAAATTGAAAGTGCAAATTGGGGACCCCGGAGCCACTAACATAGCAAGGAGCATTGGGGTGGGGCCCCTAAATATATACCTACCTGTCACAAATCTATACCTATGAAACTACTGTCTGCTTCTCTTCTTTGGACACCAATTTCTCTGAGGTGGGGGTACAAAACTGAAAATATAGGTGCAAGTGGCGGGCACATTCTCCCCTTACAATCTCATTACTACAGCATCATTAGAACATAAAACACTCTGCCCATCAATAAATGCCTCCCTGCCCTGTTACACATTCCTGTCCACTTATCTAACATTCTGAACTTCAATTGGGGAGGTGTAAGAAACCAAAAATATAGGTACAAGTGGGGAACATCTGTGACTAACATCCCCTAAAACTTCATCACTATGGCATCATTAGAAAATGAACTCGGACCACTAAATTTTATTGAGGTTGAGGTACTGGAAGGTTACAGTCATGTGTAACAAGGAAGTGCATTTGGATGGACAGCTTTTTTTTTTAATGTTGTAATGGTGCCATGGTGATGAAAGGTGATCGCCACACATGTCTCCCACTTCCACCTATATTTTTGTTTCCCTGCACCTCCTAACTCTGGAGAAATTGGGGTTTGAGGTAAGATGCAGACAGATATGTGTAACAGAGCAGGCAGCACATTTTGCTAGGAGGAGATTTATGTTCTCATGCCATAGTAATTACATTTTAAAAAGGTTTAGCCACAAATTTCCCCCACTTGCACCCCTACAGTTTCAGTTTCCTATGCCTCAAGTTAATACAACCAACGGTTTAGGAGATCTGAAGGTTTGAACACAGCGAGTTGTTAGGCTGCAGAATATGACAAGCAGCTTTTACACTCACATAGCGATCACACTGCGCTGCCGATGACATTATTACACACTGCGGATAAACTTCACAGACAGTGTTTTTATATAGAATATGGGCAGTGATGAGAGGGGGTCACTGTCTGTCTTGTCCCCATCTGATATCACATGCATGATGCTATTAAAGCATTGCCACATTTTTAACATTATATTAAAGAGTGACTTTCTCTGTTATGTAATAGAAAAATGTGCGTATTTTGTTTTTACACTTTTGTTGAGAGGACCTCTCCCCTTCAGTCATCACTTTCATTTCGGTAAAGACCGAAGGGGAAGTCCGCAGCCTCCTGGGATATTTGTGTCACATATCCCAAAAGGCCCTGAACTGCTCCTTGTGTGCATGCACCTTCAGAGGATTTCTTATAATGTAAAAGAAGTGTTCAATCTCATGCATGCGCAGTGCAACGCAGCACTGGACGTACAAGTGAGCATCAGAGAAAAGGTGGAAGCTGAGCCAGCATGGGCCTGCTGGGCTAATTTTGTAAAAGAATCAAGTGAAAAAAAAATGTTTTTACAAAAGTTCACTTTAACTAAATATAGACACAGGAGTACATCCGACGTTAGGCTGATATCACACTGGCAGTAAGGTTACATTTGTCCATTCCTCATGCCAGGAACCACTGCTGCTTAAAAAACTTCTATCTCTGAAAAAGCCCAGCACTTACCACCTGTTACCAATCCTAGGTGCCCAGCACTTACCCCCTGTTACCAATCCTAGGGGCCTAGCACTTACCGCCTGTTACCAATCCTAGGTGCCTAGATTTTACTGCCTGTTACCAATCCTAGGGGCCTAGCACTTATGGCCCGTTACCCATCCTAGGTGCCCAGCACTTATGGCCTGTGTACATAGAGTAGAAAAATTGGATATACTAACAGGGCAGGCATTACAAAGTTGTAACAAATAATTGGAAGAAGGTAGAACACTAAAACAATAAGAGGTTACTGGATACCCATGGCATAAACAACTGGGAGCACTAAATTTGCCGTGTTTTTTACCACCCGGCTACAGCTTCCTACCACCCGGCTGAAAAAAATTTCTGGGGAGAACACTGCTATTATCATTAGTTGCAATATCTTTGGTATTTATAAAGAAATGCAAAATATCTGTTTGCTTTTTCTCCACTCATTATGGGTTTATTTCATTGGAATCTAAGACAAACAAGAAATGATAGTTATCAAAGTCAAACTATTTGATGCCGTTAAATATTATAGAAAATACACAGTTACATCAAACTTACCTAAAAGATCATCTGAGAAAAAAAAAAATGAAACAATTAGATGAGAATCAGTATTCGTAGAGCGGGGTGACTGTTGTAGTGGTGTAAACAATACTGAAGTGTACGGCTCGGCAATGGTTGCCTCATACAACTTAAGATTACACTGACACCACGCTGCGCCTCCCTTGTTTTTCCATCTCTAGTACAGTTTGTGCAATATAAAGGCAAAAACTGTCATTCAGGATATAAGAATTCATTAGAATATTATTTTTGTTTTATAAAACATAAAAATTGCAAATAATGTCCAAATTTTTCTGTGGACCACCAAAATTTTCTGGTGGACCGGACGATCGGTTGGCGACCAATGTCCTAGACAGCACCAAGCATTTTGCTATGATAATATCATAATATATGTAGGTAGAGTCTGCTGTCTTCAGAAATCCCCAGAGTTGAATGGGATGCTGTCCAAATGAAATCTGCCTGCTGCACAACAGGCAGCGGACGTGAGTAGACTGCCAAACATGGTCTTTTTTTTCAGGGTAAGAGCTTTAATTCAGTGCAGTCAATTATGCAGTTTTAAACATTACACATTGAACTCTCACTGCAGCCAGCTAGAGCTACTGCATACTGATAGTGAATACAAATAGTGTTGACTTGACTCATATAGTGCAGGGATTGCTGAGAAACTAGAAAAAAAAGAAGATATTTCATCCACACGACAGGACAAAGGACAGATTTTCAGCTCCCTGAGAGTACTGCATCCTTTTTTGTTCAGCTGGTATATAACAAGTAAGGATGTTTGTTGAATCTCAGCTTTCCTACTAAGATGTCACACTGTTATAAAAAAATATTCCCATTGTCAGTGAATGCATTGCTCTTGATTGACCAGATAATATTAGTGATTCTCAACCATCAGTGTCTGTATTAGTCCTGGTATACATGTTGTGTAATGTGAAGTCACTAACAAAAAATATTTGCGTGTTCATTTTTGTTGTTATTATTGATTGGTTGACTCCCTAAATAATAATGATTGTGCTTCATGTATGGAGATAGCAATTAGTGGTATTGACCATGAATGAAATAGTAGACTATTTTTTTTTTTGTAAATAGCAATAAAGGATATTTAGTTTTAATATGACATTGATGAATATATAGCTGAACTCAAAGCAGATTTAATACACCAATGAATCTAGCTGTGAACTTCATTATTCATTATTCATTTATTTTAGGTACAGCAGGTAAAAGTATGTAAATGTGTCTTGGTATCTGAAAGTAATAATGAATGAATGAAATTGTTCCTGTTTCCCTTATGTTATACCCTTTCTTAAAAGCAGTATCTTTACTAAGTCTCTATAAACTTAATAATCACACAGATCTTAAATAACAAGATATTTATTAAAAGAATTAACAAGTAATCAACAATTATTCCAAATAAGCTAAATAATGATAATATAGACAAAGCTAAATAATACATTAAGCAAAAAGTCCGTCCTCTATATCCTGCACCTGACTGGGTTCTAAGAAGATTGGATGAGAGTAAGTAAGAAAGAGGCAATAAGAGGTATCAGAGGTTTCAGAGGTATCAGAGGTATTAGAGTCATAAGAAAATGATTTGTGGCTTTTGGCCCTTCTTATACATCTCCAGGATCCCTGGCAAAGTTCAACCACACCCATGCATCCACCCCTTAATCGGGTGTCCTCCCACTTCCGGAAATAAACTGCTCACAGGTGCCCACTGTTATTCTCCAGTAAGTGTCACTGTTGCACTGGGGCCAACCCCTATCAAGTTCCACCAACAGCCAGTTTGAACTCATTATCTCCAATACAGATTATTTATAAGTGCTGATTTTATAGCATTCATGTTGCACACTTCAACAGTATCTGATCTCTGTCTGGAATCTGCAAAGAGTACTCATACTATAAAGGGAAAAGACAGTGCTGTTGTGGTGTGTAAGGCAGATTGTGTTTGTATCTTTTATAAATATAGCTTTGCTTTAAATCCCTTTAGTTTCCAGCATTTTATTTTATTTACCTCATTGAGCGGTAACATCAAGTGTGGCTCAGGGTAAAAAACAACAGCTGATAGCGGTAAGACTTACCTAATCCCGCCAGCGTCCTCCAGTCTCCTGCCCATCTGATCCCATCCTCTGGCTGCATCCTCTTCATCCAATCGGTCCCTCTGCCACTGCCCTGACATTACCCAGTAGTACCCGGTGACATCGGTGTGTGCGTTGCTGCGTGTGAAGGGGCGTGCCGGGAATTTCAAAATCTTTTGTATTAGATTCAATACAAAATACCTGTATTGAATGCAATACAAAGTAATCATTATAATATATATATATATATATATATATATATAGTTGACAATCCAGAATCCAGCCATCAGATAATTCCATTTCCTGGCATGAATTTTGGATCGCATACAGGTACTGTAGCAGTTTGGCCACTTATGCTGTTTGGCTGTTTGGCCACTTTTGTTTTGGTGGCGCTGTTCTGCAGAAACAGCTGTTAGGTCTTGCTTGCTACACTAGATACACGTTGAGACGTCCCTGCTGCCTGCTCTCTGGAACTGTGCCAGATGTCCACGGGTTCTGCGAGAGAAAGGCTGGCCTGTGTGTGGAGGTAAGTATAATTTTCAAAAATCCAGAATTTTTGAAAAAATCCCTCACTCCTCCAATTTATTAAATATTGGAGATATTTCGGTGAGTTATGCCTAAGAATTACAGGCCTACAACGTAAAATAAGTTTTCATGAAAGACAATGTACCGCTTTTAGACATATAAATCCAGACAGAAATGAACCGCCCAGGAGGTAATGAATCTCTAAATATGGGCAGTGGTTTTCCAGCCTCGCTTTCATATTGTAGACAGAAATTGTACAACACCATATCAAGTCCTACCAAGAATTTAACTGAAAGCAAATGAAACTGATTTTGTTGACTTTTAAAAAACTGGTGGCGCGTCAAAAAATACTTACATAATGATTGATTACCCAGTCAAAATCTGCTATATTTGTTTTTAGAAAACATTTATTTTTATTAAAAAAAAAAAAATAATAACTACATTTTAAATCTGTTTGGAATTAAGCTTTCAACTTGTCTTGTGTTTTTGTCTTCTGATTTTACAAAATTGACACGTGTCTAGCGGAATCTACATGGGGCTCATCTGATCTCCTGACCTCTCCTCTCTCCTCTGACACTGCAATGCAAGAGCAAGAGAGTAATTAAACCTTAAAGGCACAACCCAGGAACAATTAAATTGCATTGCAAAAGCCCAATCCCCTGTTGACACTTAAGAGACAGTCCAGAACTATAATAGGAGGCCAAAGTTTGAAAAAGGTGCATGTAGACAGGGAGTAGATGAAAGAGGCTGCATTAGTTGTACAGCAGTGAGATGCAAAAAAAAAAATATTAAAGTAAAAGGATTTTTTAAAAAACCAGGGCAGGCAACCCAAGTGTCATGCTGTTTTGTCTCATACCTACTTTCCAGGCCAGCTAAAAGCATTTTCTTTGTATCACAATTTTTATCTTTGTGTATTTACGCCACATTAACAAAAATTTGAAGTGAATGGGTTAAAATGTTGCCATTGTGCCAAATAATGACATCAGATCCCCAAGTCTTTTGTTTCTGGCAAGGGGTAATTAGTGACAGCAGGGCAGACAGCAATGGGTATAATTATTATTGCTGCAGCAGATAAGGATGTGGCTGGTGAGTACCTCATAAAACAGCAAGGCTGTGCACAAGGCGCTGACCTTTGTTCTGAGACATAATGCTAGTGACACTGAGACAACAGCTGTCTACTTAATTTCCTTCTACCACACCCTAAGCGAGGCATCGGCTTTGCATTGACTTATTAGGTATCACGACATAGCTTATAAATACCACAATATGAATAAAACTGACATGAAAAAGTATTTGCTTTTTGTTTTATCAATATTTTGTTTATCTAAAACTAAAACAAGTGATGTAGATTCCATGAACACAGCAATGAAGAAATATCTAGGTGAATAATGTGTTGTATGCATCATAGAAAATAACATTGTTTGAATTGTAGAGGTTATTAAATAATAAATTAGCAAATGTATATATGTTTTGCATCGGCTTAAGGAGAACATAATCAATAATGCACCACAAGGGGATGAGAGAACTTCCATTGACTCTTCTCCTATGACCAGCATAAAATTGGAAGCCCCTGCATAATATTAATTTGTCCATAGGGTATTCATTTTAACAAGGGGCACCAAAAAGCCTCTCAATGCACTGAAACATATATGGAGGCTCTCTATTCGCCCAAAGGGAAGAGACTTGTTCCTCTAATGTTGAGGATGTCTTTCTAATTTCTAGTTGGGAAATATCTTCCCTATTACAAGAATAGGTCCAGTTGAATATAACTAATTACTACTAAATATACAATAACCTGAATGAATGAGTATCTTTACAGACACAAGGCCTGTCATTTTTTTATTTCTCTCTATGCAAATGCTAGTTGCTTATCCATCACACTCTCATACTCCAATACCCTGACACCAACCTGTAACAAAAATGCAAATATAGAGCTCTGACATTTCTCTGACTGCAGATCTGCATACTTTGTTTGGGTTAAAAATTGAGAATTTAATGAATCCAAAAAGGTCAACTAACACTTTTAAAATGTGTTCAGAAATGGCAGACTTCTTGTAGGAAAAGTTTTTTTATATACCTCTACAATGTTCAAGAAGGCCTTTAGTCTTCTTAAGCAATAAGATAATCTATTTTTATGTAGGTATCTTTTCATAATCCTCATGAGCAGGGTATTATTTGTTCCTCCTGGAAATGGTTATTTTATAAATGTACTGACTATCAGGTTTATTTACAGGTTTAATTACCTCAATATGTTCTGTTCATTGTAATATTTTTAAAAACATTAGGAATTGTTAACTGTAAAAGAACATTTATTTATGAATTTGGGATGTGTTTTCATTGTGGTGAATCCATACTTATCCTTTGATCCTTGTCATACAGAGCAGTATTTTATGGCATCTAGTAATCCTTTTGTCAAAAAAATGACCTTTGGAGATGGAGAATGAAGGAAAAGGGAGGAAGCATGCAATGGGGCAGGCGTGGTACTTCAGTTATTGACCAAAACAGCCATTGTTAGTGACACCCCCGCTGTGATAGAAGGTCCCTGATCCAGCTTCTCTTTGTTTTCCTAACTCATACAAAATGTGCAATTTCAGATCTTCTTTGCCTTGAGGCTTTTGGAAATGCTGCTATAAATACACAGCATAATGAGCTGAAGAAATTTGAATCAAATTAGTTGCTTGCTTCCCCTAGCAAAATTCTGTTATCAGCTCACTTCCCAGCACCAGAAGACATTGCTAGCTGGCAGCTCAAGAAAACATTTAGGATGATTAACTCCTGGCATGGGTTTGGTCATGGGTGAATTGGGGACCTCCCTGTGTGTGAAATTGAAAGATGCAGTAAGCTTAAATCACCCTAAAACAATTTTAGATATTGTTTAAATATGGTATTTTCAAAGAGTTGAGTGTCACAATGTACAATGATATAAGAGCTTTATTATTACGTTACTGCAAACAATAACTGATTGCTACAACTAGCATTATTACCAATATATCAGGCTTTAATATTAGAAGCTGTAAGAGTGTCTAAAGCTTATTGGTAAGTGTGAGATGTTGCAGTCTACAAATGATTCTGTAAATGTTTTTTCTTTTTTTGTAGTGCATTTAAAGTATTTCCATAGGTGATATGTTTCAGTCATAGTGTCAAAAAAGATACAAATATAGTAATAAAAGATTATATATACACTACCTAGACAAAATAAAAAGTCATACACTCTGATATTAAATTGGACCATTTTTAGCTTCAATTACAGCATGAATGTCTCATGGTATCACTTTGATAAGCTTATGCCATATTACATTAATTTCTGTCCTGAGATGCATAATTTTTCCTGTGAATAATGCATAAATTGATCCTATATTGATGATGGAATCCCAAAGGTTCCTAATGGGTTAGGATCTGGACTCCATTGTTGTTAATCCTTGTGTGTCTCATGCTCCCAGATCCATCCTTTCACAATCTGGTCCCAATGAATCCTGGCATTGTCATTGTGGAATATGCCAATGCCATCAACGAAAACAAATCCATTCTTGTAAAAACCTGGTCATTCAGCATAGTCAGGTAGTCAGCTGACTGTGTTGTGGGCACAAAATGTTGCTGGTTTCTGAGTGGCTTTCATTGTGAGTTCTGTATTATTTTCTATGGGCTGAAAGTTGATCTTTAGGAAATAGTTAATCTTACATATTTATTGCCTATCTGTAAACCACAGAGAAGTAAAGTAAAAAAAAAAAAACTAAAGTAAGTACTTTACTATTGCCTGAGCTATTGTTTGTTTTTTTGTAGGTGACTTGCCTCCATGATTTCTTTGGGGAAGATGATGTATTTATTGCATGTGGCCCAGAGAAATTCCGATATGCGCAAGATGACTTTTCTTTAGATGAAAATGGTGAGCTATAGAAATGATATGCTTTCATCTGCTTGTTCTGCTGAATTTATCAGTATCATATGAGTTGATTAATTGTATTTTGTCTGCATTCTAGTGCATTGGTCCCTCGTTCAAAATATTGGGTGCCTTAACCACCTGTGCAATAAGCCCGACCTTGGTACGGGCTAAAAAAAGTTACTATTTTCGATAACCCCGAACTTTTCTCACTGTATGAAAATACAGTGAGAAAAGTTCGGGATTATGGATCACTTACCTGGTCCCGCTGCGATCGTCCATCCATCGTGTTCCAGCGTCGTCCTCCAGCGTCGGGTGTCCTCTCCGGGAAGAAGAAGCCGGCCGGCTTCTTCTCCCTCCGTTCTGTTCAGCGTCGATCACAAAAAAAAATACTCACCTTCTCCCTCCGCTCCTCCGGACACGTCTTCTCTCTTCGGTCTTCATCCAGCGAGTGCAGTGACGATCACCGGGTTTTCAAAAAGCTGTATTGAGTCCAATACAAAGAAATCCTTATATAATATATAAATAATTGTATTATATATATATTATATATATATAAGCTACTGTACATTACATTATACACTATTATACACTATTATTATAAAGGTTTTTTTTATGTTTTATAAAAAAAAATTTATTATTAAATTTATAAAATTTTGGACATATTTCGGTGAGTTATGCGGTAATTCGGTGAATTAGAGCCTACAATCCAAAATAAATTTCCATGCAAAAAATGTAACACTTTTTGCATG
>NC_092871.1:34812552-34816717 GCF_032062135.1 Pyxicephalus adspersus
TGTTCGGACATATTTCTGTAAGTTACAGGTCTACAATTTAAAAAAAAAAAAAATTCATTAAAACCTGTAACGTTTTTGTAACAGAAATCTAGACCTCAGTGTAACGCCCAGGTGGTTAATGGAACACATGGCACACCAACAGACAATCCTTAATGTAGTATGAAGTGGGCGTTAATGTCCTGCAAGCAGCAAAAAGGGAGCATTTTCAACAAAAATGCTGCCATAGAAATGAACAATACTGTACATAACAGTTTAATACATTCACTATATTAGAAAATGCCCCCTTTTATTCTCTGTGCAAAAATACATGAAAACAAATGCATGAAAAACCTGTAAACAAAGAAAAGGTATGAGCCAGACATAAGGCTTCAATCACAATTGTTTACAATCACATTGCTCAAAATGATAGTGATTAATTATTAAAGAACCTTTCACAGCCATATGTTTTAATGCACCTTAATGCATGTACATAGATTAGCTTTGTTTTAAATGTTGTTAGTTTACAACTGCGTGATGTATTGATGTGTGATTTTTAATGCATTGAGGGCCTATTGATGACAACGGCAGTACATAAAAGCCATGAATAACACATATAAAAATGTGTAACAATTTATTTCTTAACAAGGAAATTGATGTAACAAATGGCTTCCTATGGTGTGATCTACACAAATATCATGTAATAGCAATAAGGTGTACACAACTGAACCACAACAGCTCAGGCTATTTGAAGTGGCTAAGCTGTCTCATTAAAATTACTAGTGATTGATTAGTAAATGTCCATTTCATTTGGCAATTACCCAGACACAATCACACAACAATCTGGTTGCAAAATACATGCATAGTTTATACATCGGGAAATCATTTTTCTAACCTAATTTCTTATTTCAAAGCACAACTGATCCATTAAAATGTGTGTAGCTGTTTTTTCAAGCAATCATGTGAAGCTCACAGTGGCTAGCACCCTACCAGCCATTCACCACAGCACTAGTTCTTATAGAACCAGCATTGGAAGATTTGACAATGAGTGGCAGTGTCTGATACTGAACCGCTCACTGCTGCTTCCATTCATTCTTTATGGAGCTGGGTAGATGCTACATTAATATTAATATTATTCATAAAAAGTATAATAAATAGGGATTTCAAATTACAGACAGATACAGACAGTGGTACACAAGAAATAGAGGAGCTTGCAATCTAGGAGGTGGGGGAAGTATCACACAATAGGAAGGGGTATATGGAATGGTGGGAAGTAGTGAGGGTTTTAAGAGACAGGTAGGAAAGTTTGAAAAGATGGGATTTGAGTGCTCTTTTAAAGGATCAGAAATTAGGAGCAAACCAAATAGGATAAGAAAGACCATGCCAGAGGGTTGGGCAGCTCTAGAAAAGTCTTGGAACCTTGCATGTGACAAGGTTATGAGTGGGGTCATTAGTAAATCATTGGGGAAGCGAAGAGAGCGGCTAAGGGAATATTCTTCTACCAGGTCTGAAAGGTAAGTGGCACTACGTGTAGTATCTAGGGATGAGCGAGAAGGCCTCTGACAGTCTCTCAAAAATTTCCTCGAACTTCGATGGGTCTGCAAAATTGGCGCACTGAATTTGTGAATTCTATTAAAGTCAGTGGGTCGACTTTCACTTAATAGCAAAGCCCCTATACATGTTAGAACCACCAAATTTGCTAGGTATATGTAGGAGAACAGTGGCAACAACGCCAAAATACAAAAGTTCCTAAAGACCTTGTGGTTTTCCAGAAAATGGCAGGTAAAGTGACTGCAGGCAAATAGGATTTTTGCATGATGGACAGCATACAGAAGGCAGCATAAACATTAGGACATTGAGAAAGGGTGGCGCTACGTGTGAACTCTACCCACCAGCAGCAGCCTCTGCTGTCAAAACAGCAAAAGACTGCAATGCTAGCTGCCATCATGACCTAGATGACATGTGTTAGGAATGCCACCCATAAAGTTGTGGAGAAGTAGCGCAGTAACAGGATAGAGAACGAGAGATGGAGCGTGGGTCAGCGAGAGCAGTAGCAGTGTGTGGCCTCTGGTCAGCTATTGCCAGGGAGACGGCATTGGTGTGTGTCATGGAGAGCTGGATGTAGTGCATCGTCAATGCCACCCAGAAGTGTATGAATAACAATTTTAGTGAATAGAGTACTGACAGGTGGCAGCAGCAGCAGGAGGCGGTGGGCCCTAAGACGGAGCGCGGACCGCATTGGTAACTGGCATCTAGAGCTGGGTGTAGTGCATCGTCAATGCCACCCAGAAGTGTGTAATACAATTTTAGTGAATGGAGTGCTAACAAGCAGCAGCTGTAGCAGCAGCAGGAGGAGGTGGTAGGCCCTGAGACAGAGGGTGGACCGCATTGGTAACTGGCATCTAGATCTGGGTGAAGTGCATTGTCAATGCCACCCAGAAGTGTGTATTACAATTTTAGTGAATGGAGTACTGACAGGTGGCAGCAGCAGCAGCAGGAGGCGGTGGGCCCTAAGACGGAGCGCGGGCCGCATTGGTAACTGGCATCTAGAGCTGGGTGTAGTACATCGTCAATGCCACCCAGAAGTATGTAATACAATTTTAGTGAATGGAGTACTGACAAGCGGCAGCTGCAGCAGCAGAAGGAGGAGGTGGTAGGCCCTGAGACAGAGGGTGGACCACACTGGTAACTGGCATCTAGATCTGGGTGAAGAGCATCGTCAATGCCACCCAGAAATGTGTAATACAATTTTAGTGAATGGAGTACTGATAGGCGGCAGCAGCAGCAGGAGGAGGCAGTGGGCCCTGAGCTGGAGCGTGGACCGCATTGGTAACTGGCATCTAGAGCTGGGTGTAGTACATCGTCAATGCCACCCAGAAGTGTGTACTACAATTTTAGTGAATGGAGTACTGACAGGCGGCAGCAGCAGCAGGAAGAGGCAGTGGGCCCTGAGCTGGAGTGTGGACTGCATTGGAAACTGGCATCTAGAGCTGGGTGTAGTGCATCGCTAATGCCACCCAGAAGTGTGTAATACAATTTTAGTGAATGGAGTACTGACAGGCGGCAGCAGCAGCAAGAGGAGGCGGTGGGCCCTGAGATGGAGTGTGGACCGCATTGGTAACTGGCATCTAGAGCTGGGTGTAGTCCATCGTCAAATGCCACCCAGAAGTGTGTAATACAATTTTAGTGAATGGAGTACTGACAGGCGGCAGCAACAGCAGGAGGCAGTGGGCCCAAGGAAGGAGAGGGCACCATATTGGTAACTGGCATCTAGAGCTGGGTGTAGTCCATCATCAATGGCACCCAGAAGTGTGTAATACAATTTTAATTTGTGATTAAATGTAGAAAGGGCCAGACCAAGATGTTTTCTGTGCCAGCACTGTTGCTGTGGTCTGTGGTGCTGGAAGCGGTAGGAAGGTAGACGATATTGCTAGTTTGCATTATGAAGTGGATGACATGAACGTCAGCCCTCAATCTTACAATACTTAGCTGAAAAATTAGGCAAGGCAATGGTACCTATCAGTGTGGCAGTACTGGGGGTTTTCATCTGCAGTTTGTTGGCCTCCCGGAAGCAGCAGAAATGTAAAGTATATTGCTAGCTGGCACAATGGCAAGCATGACATTGGTGATGAATACTACCCCTGTACGTTGCGATAACCCACCTTTCATTGATTTTCAAAAAGGTGAGGCGATTGACATTTTCCGGCAACAGTCGTGATCGATTGTCCGTGACCACTCCACCAGCGGCACTGAAGGTTCTTTTGGACAGATCCCTGGATGCTGGGCACAAAAGAAGCTTAATGACATACTGTGCCAACTGCGGGCAGATTTCAAGCCTGTTGACCCGAAGATGGCGTTACTACTGTCAAGACAGGCATCCTCCTAATAATTGCTGTCGTCAACACCATCACCACCAGCCAGAAAAGAGCCAACGTAATCGTGCACCATGCGCTTCATCTGTTCTCGATGTTTATGCCCACACACTTCACTTGTTTGAGGTGGCTGCATCAGGTTTCGCCAGGCATCCAGAAAATCCGTCCTGCCTTGGCCTAGACCAGGGGTCAGCAACCTTTACTATCAAAAGAGCCATTTTACCTCCTCTTCCACTAAAGAAAAATAGTCTGGAGCCACAAAACATAACACAGTTTATAAACTTTTAAAAGTTTTAATATTTTTTTAATTTTACCTG
>NC_092871.1:34817688-34911534 GCF_032062135.1 Pyxicephalus adspersus
CGGATAGGGAATCCCCCTCCTCCGCAGTGTCTTGGGAGGAAGGGGATCTCCCATCAGAGATCTCCCCGCGGCAGCCGAAGGGAGCCACAACAAGGAGGCTGAGGAGCCTCATGCGGCTCCGGAGCCGCAGGTTGCAGACCCCTGGCCTAGACTTTTGGGTGTGTGCAGCCTGCTGCCACTACTGCTGCTGCTGCCACTACTGCCGCTAAAGGAGGATACGGTGGAACTCCTCACACAAGAGTAGTGCGGTATGGAGTGTAATGTCACCCTCATCCTTCCTCCCCCCTTTCTTCCCCTCCTCTCCCATTGCCACTTTCCATCAGGCCACACAGGGTTAATATCAAGCAGAAAGAAGATGGGTATGACGTTGTTCCAGCCTGACCGCTCCCGACTCACAACGTTTGTGGCCTGCCTAAAGGGGGCCAGTACCTTGCACAGTGTCTCCATCTGCAGCCACTGGTCACTGGTAAAATATCTCAGTTGTGTGGCTGTACCAAGGGCCCCGCTGCCTCCGTGCACCATGCTGACCATGTAATAACGCATGGCTAGCTTTTGCTCACACAGATGCTGGAGCATGTGCAGGGTGGAGTTCCATCTAATCACAGTGTCACAAATCAGTCTATGTGGTGGCAGCCTCTGTTGGCGCTGGATCTTGCTAAGCGCTGCCACAGCAGTAGAGGATCAGTGGAAATGGTTGAAGATTGAGTGAGCCTGTCTCAGTAAGTCTTCCAGTCCTGGGTATTCGTGGAGGAACTTCTGCACCACCAGGTTCAGTATATGCGCAAAGCAGGGCACATGTGTCATGTGACCCATGCACAGAGCAGCCACAAGGTTGGCCGCGTTGTCCCACACTACATTGCTTGTTGTGAGCCAGGAGGGCGTCATCCAAGCCTCAACCTCTCTGTGCAAAGCGGACAAGAATTCAAGTGGGGGTGTGACTTTTCTCCCCCAAGGACACCAGTTTCAGCACTGCCTGGCAACACGTGTGCTTGAGGGAGCCGTAGTGGTGTGCCCGCTTAACCACAGTGTCCTCCGCTGCTGACCTTTCAGGAGGAGTGTCAAAAAGAGAGGGGTTGAAGGTAGAAGGAATGCACTGAGCTATGCAAGTCCACCCAGTGAGCGGTGAAGGACAGGTAGCGTCCCACTCCATGCCTGGTTGTCCAGCTGTTCATAGTGACGTGGATTTGGCTAGACACTGAGAATGCCAATGCCCCGGGAGAGGTTATTACATGTCCATGTACACTGGGTACAGCTGTGCGGGAGAAGTAATGCCTGCTTGGTTTGTTCCACCACAGGCCATCAGGTCACGGAAGAGAGCCGAGTCCACAATGCTGTACGGCATTAGCTGCAAGGCCAGTAGTTTGGCTAGAAGTGAATAGAGTTCAATGACTCTTTTGTTGGTTGGGCCCATAGCCTGATGCCTTGCGCAGAACTCCGGTAGAGTGGGCTGAAGGGACTGGGAGCTAGGGGAGCTGGAGGGGTCACTGGAGTACCCATCTTGCAGCAACAAACATTGTCTGACGCCACAAAACCTGCAAGCAGAAGCTGATCCAGCCTGTCTTCTGCAGATCTGCTATGCACTCGTCATCGTCTTTCAGCATGAAAAAGGACCACATTGGAGAAGTGCGTGCAACCACTCTGCTGCTCTTTTTGTTTGCTTGCATCTGCTGGGTGCCCTGCGTCTGCTCCAGCTCCGTCTCCCCTATGGTCACATCGTCTCTGACTGTTCCCCTGCTTGTGCCCACTCCATCTCTTCTTTGGGACTTAGATGAGACAGATTGGTGCCCCCTATCCATCCCCAGTCTGTTGCTGCTGCCTTTCTTTTATGTCTGTTTTCAGAACTGCTGCCAGCCCTTTCACGCACCAGTGGTCCCAGGTAACATCATGGTCATCATCATCCTCATTTTCATCTAAGCCAACCTCAGCAAATGCAGCCACTGATCCTTAACCCTCACCCAGCAAGTCCTGACCACACTCTCCAAGGGTCTCAAAGTCTGCCTCCTGCTCTGAACTTCGCACTGACACTTCCTCAGGCTGTTCGTCAAACAACATGGGAGAGTCATCGTGAGGTACAGGCAGATTAGCCACGCTAACTCCTGTGTTTGCTCCTGTCACGGCTGTGCTGGTTCCTGCTGCAGAAGAAGAGACTGCTGCACTTGAGGCCCCTGAGACCCAGTCCACAATCCTCTCCACATTACTTGGCTGAATGATTGTATTCCGCCCTCTCAAAACATCTACCAGCGTACTGGAGCTCCGCACACATCTCAGACCTGTTTGACAAATTGTGCTGCTGCCTCCAACCATTTGCTGCTGCTGCTGTCCTACAGTGGTGGACTCCCGGGGAGGATGCACCCTGCCAGATGTGGCAGGTCACCCAAGGCCACGCCTTCCCCTGAGTTTACCTCTTTTTGCACCTGTATCAAACGGTTTCTTTGGTAAATAGGAAGAGGTATCAAACACTAAAATATCTGTATTTATTTTACAGTAGGACAAAAATTTAACTGTACCAAACGGTCTTCTTTGGTAAATAGGAACAGGTATCAAATACTGAAATATCTGTATTTAATTTACAGTAGGCCGGAAATTTAACTATACCAAACGGTCTTCTTTAGTAAATAGGAACTGCAATTGATTTTATTTAGCTTTGGTGAATGTACAGTGTGAAAGATGACTATCAGTGTCTTCACTAATACACAATTTAGATTACACTAAATGTGCTGACTGCTGACACTTTAACAAAACTGACTAGCTATGCGTGGCACTACAAGTAGCAGCAACCACAGTTGTACCTTCAGTGCATGTGCAGTCAGTGAACACTACCTAAGAGTATAATACACACAATATAACTTACACTAAATGTACTGACTGCTGACAATTTAACAAAACTGACTAGATAGTAGCTCATGTAAAAGTAAAGATGTCTGCCCAACCTATTCTACATACACAATATCCTATACTAAACAGTCCTACCTACCATATGCCCTATAAAACACAGAATTATGCAGCTAACAAATAACTAAGAAGGCTCATACTCTGTCCTTGTCACAATACACGTCTCTCCTATACAGAGAACACAAGATGGAATGACTAACCCCTCCCTCCTTGCTGCTGGCCTTGCTGTTCATCCTGGGAGCAAATTAATCACTCCCAGCCGCGATTTCACATCTAAATTTCTCGCTGTTACTGCCACCTGCATTTTCCCTCGTTTCTCCAGCGAGAACACGACCTCATAGCGAATCACAAGGTCGTTCTCGCTTACATGTTAGGTAAGCAAGAAAGGCCCGATTCGCCACGAGATCGAAATGACAAATCTTACTCGCTCGTCCCTAGTAGTGTCTCCCCTAAGGCAGTGATTCGCTGACATTAGGAACAGGTAACCGCACCGCAACCTTACTGCCAGTCTGGGCCATAGTGCATTGTGCAAAATTAGGTGCTACAACTTGCTACATGTGTTTAAGTTTACACAATAGGGAGACTCCACTAAATTAATTTTCATTTTGGTACATTTAAGCAATGGTCTTGTCAAGCCCTTTTCCTTCTTTTCTGAACTGTAACAGACAGTAGCTATGGTAAATAAGTTTCCCTAGTCAGCAGTTTGTTTCCTTGTAACTAATTTGCTGCTTTTCACTCCCGTAAGCTATCTTACAAGACCCATGCTGCCTTGCTTTGTTTCTGTCTACAAATGTGCAGCAAAGCATATAACAGCTATGGGGAACAAGCTGCAATGCTGACTTGTCTCCTTCTGTATCTTTTATACTATTTTTCCTTGAGTCTGGTGTGAAAGCCTGGCACTGTGCAGGTAAAATAAAATTCTGCCTGACCTCACAACAAACTCTATGCCTTGAACTGCAGGGGTAAACGGATTTTCCTGTCTGGCACATTTAATTCCAGTGGGTATATACGATGATATAAAATTTCTTTTATTTGATTCATAAAGAAAAACACATTTTGCCATGCTGTCAATCTTTGGTTCACCAAATCTCTGTGCACTTTTTACCCTGCTTTTTTTTTTATTCTCTTTAATTTCTTATAAAAGCAGACATTCCACTACTAAACTGTAAAAACAGCCATATTTTAAAATTATATTTGCAGATCAGATATTTCAGTTTTTAGAAAAAAAATGGTAACTGAGTAGGGGCCCTTTCACACCCATGGGTTTTCTATGATGCTGGGGTGCCTGGAAGTGGCAGGAAACACAACAGATAAGCACCTTTGCACAGCTGTGGTGGGGTAGACAAAAATGGGTTAGGACAAATTATGGCTGCCACGTGTCTATATAATTTGGGAATATGGGTGTAAAAGTTTTATACATGCTAAACTAAAAAGCATGAATTATTCTGTTCTGTGCAGAATGCCGTGTCATGAAAGGAACCCCTGCCCAGACCCCAAAATCAGGTTCTACTTCTCTGAAGAGTTCAGCCAAGAGTCCAGCACCACAACGCCGTAGCAAATCTCCTGCTGATTCAGGTAGGTTAAATCACTGAACAATTTCTGATCAAAGTATAATCTTTGCAACTGTAAATGAAAATGCTGTTTGCTGTCTTTGTCTTGCAGTGCTCTCTATATATAGCGCTTTGACATGGGGCATTTGTCTGTTTTTATTTATTTGTATTGTAAGACTTGAATACAAACTTCCTCCACACTCCAGGGTGGTACTGAAATAAAAAACAGAAGTGGATTAGGTCTGGATCAGTTAATTCTCTGTACTAACATGGTATTTTATTTGCATAGATTTTATCATTTGCATCAAGATTTGCATATTATTTCCTTGGAGGCTATAGACAAATTTTCAATGGAAAATATGAGGTCATAGTAAAAATTTACATTTGATCTTATTCCCCCCCCCCCAAAAAAAAAAAAAAAAACCTTCACTTTTTTTCAGAACACATCTGTATTCACACAGTGCCTTGGATGGAGATTAGCATATCATAGAAACAGTGCTTTCACCTAGATTAGCAGGGCCTTATTCATCTGTGAATCTATAAGCATTGTAAAGACATGTAATATTTTTAACATAGGCATCTTTTTTTTTTTTTTTTTACTTTATTTTTAAAACATGACATCCAAGAAAACCATGCAAAATATGAAAATACAGATATCAATATATGCATCACAGTTTTTTGGCTTCCTGGAGGAAGCATGTTTCTATCATCATAAATCACAAAAGAGAAAACCTGAGGAAATACAGCAAACACTAGAGGGAAGGGAGAGGGAGGATGGGAAGGGGTGCTGGTCTCATCTATGATTTAAGCACGCATTGGAGAAAAAATTCTCCGAATGATAATGTGATATTGAGTTTGCTATTGCTACTAAAGTACAAGATACTCTGTTGACCAAATAAATTGTGCCCAGTAAAAACAAGTGTGCATGTTCTTGCAGATTCGTCAATGGCCACCAAATCTCCCAGTGCTTTAATATCAATTACTCTCTGTATCCATTGTTTCATGGTGGAGAAGTCCGTTTCCATAGAGGCCTTATGGACAAAATAAAATAGTTGTTCTCTCTGCTGTTCCATGAAAACCTGTTGCAATTCCCTCCCCCGTCCGTTCACATAGGGAGGTATTGGCAAGAATATTGTGTCACCAACTACAGATATGTATAAGATAAGGTTCCTCTCATTGAGCCCTCAGCTGCACATGTCTGCTCCAGTGCAGTAAGTGACCTACTGAATTGTTGAGGCTCGGGCACGGAGCATAGGAAATGTTTAAGTTGCAAGGCCCTCCAGGGACCCAGGCTGGGCAGTGAATGTTCATTTTGTACTCTGGCATCAGGTATCCATTCTTCAGAGGTGATAAAATGCATAGCCTGGCACAACCCCTTTAATCTCCTATGTCTAAAAACGGGGTCCGTAAAATTTAGCATAAACGCCATGTGTCCTAAAATAGGAGACAATGGAGATGAATGAAGTTCAACTCTAGAATCATGAAGAAATGTACTAAATACTTGCAAGGTATCCCCGCTAAGTGGGTGTTTTTTAGCTTGGGCTACTGAATCAGGTGGTGACCAGACTAGCAGATTAACACAGGCATCCTAGCTTTTTGAAGAACAGGCTGCCAAGGTCTGTAATGAAAAAAAAAAAATTAAGCAGCAGATTTTCCTAAGCTGGATGAATAAAACCACACTGTACAGGGTCATATCTATAAAAGGAGCAAATGCAGTCCAGCCAGCAGGGGCCCAGGGTGTTTTGCCCTGGCCCCAATGTATACTGTGCTGCTGGTCATTGCACTGCCCTGCTAAGATACTCAGGATAAGTGTTGACCAATTTACTGTACTGTAGAATCCAACACAAAGCGCAGCACAAAACATCACAATGCACATACCTTGCAAATTGGTGTGCTGCATTTACCAATCAACACACAACATTGATTTTCTACTGGTCCTTAAAGGGAAGTTCTCAAACGATTTATAGTGAAAAACACTATACTATATTTGACCTGACAACAGTAAATGATGCAGTATGCAACCAAATGATGATTTTTCATTGTATGACATGAATTACTTAATAAAGCATGGTGTAATTGTTTTTATAGCTGAAATAATGTCTAGTTATATAGGGAGACATATTTAGGTTTAGTCTAGACCAGTAAAATTACATTCTGAATAATATCTATCAGCTTGTGTTTAGAAAAGTACATTTTAGAAAAGTAAATTTTATAGACCTATATAAAGACTGTACTTACACAATTTACTTCAGAGGCCCAATAAAATTATTTTGCATGATGTTTCTTAAAAAAAAAAAAAAAAAAACCCCACCTTGCCCCATCAGCGTTCCCCGGCGTCCTGCTCATCTGTCCAGGTCCTCAGGTGACGACGTCCTCCTTTCCCTGATCTTCTCCCAGCGATTGCACTGACATTCTCCAGGGTTTCCCATTGATGTCGATACAGTTACACATTGCGTCAGTTTGTGTAGGAGGCGCGGCGGGAAATTCAAATAATCTTGTATTGGATTCAATACAAAATAGCTGTATTGAGTCCAATACAAAGAAACTTTTATCTAAATATATATATATATATATATATATATATATATACACACATACATACATATACACGCGTTACCGTACAGTTGTATTACAGGTTTCTGTATTTTTATGTGTAGCCCAGTTATGGCGCTAACCTGTAGATAACAGGGAGGATCCTGGGCCTTCACTATGTGGAAGAGTGAGGATACTAATAAAGTTGGCAGTGCCTCAACCCAGGAGAAGGTCTCTTTTAGCAGAGGGGCTCTGTTCCTGGGACATTAACCAGAAATAATACCAGTAATATAAAACAGCATCCGAGGAACCACTACACCCAGCATACAACATCAACCATTGCAGCTAAATGAACACACAGGTTAGAGTATTTGTAAGCTTTATATCTCAAAACAGTAATAACAATATATACAATGTATAAACATCAGTGAGTACATATATCAAGCACATAGAAGAGTCCTGGGGAGAATTGTGCACAGATATACCCGGGTATATATACAGTCTATTACCACAAATACCTCCAGTAATGATCAGTATCAGGATGAGTTGCAGAGGCCTCTGGAGTTGATTGTAGCAAAGATGTCCTGATGAGATGATCCTTAAAACAGCAGCAAGGAAATCCTCCAACCGACAATTGGGCTGTGTATGCTGTGATCCCAGATTGCAGGGATGCAGGCAAAGTCTTTGGACTTCAGGAACAATCTATCTACACTACCATTTAGACCCTAGCAATCACACTAATCTGCCAATGCAACCGGACCTCTGCTACCTATGTGCCATCGGATGCCTAAACTATGCTAGGTGTAACTAGACAGGGGACGCAGATCAGCAAAGATAACTGAAAGGGCCGAGCAAATATATATTTGTGCATGTAGCTGATACACTGACAGTAGGGATATCCCAAAGTGATCTCTGATAAGATATCACATATACCCATGAATACAGAGGGAATTATTATATTAATGCACTACACACAGACAAGGCAGTCAGTGTGTTCTGGTAGGAATGCAGGCCCCTACCCTGGCTGAGCACATGTTCTCATCTCTGTCCCTGTACTTCCTGCATTTCCTTATATCCTGGTGGGGTTTCTCAGGCCACTTTCCCATCAGGGGCAGGAAGCACTTCAACAACTTTATTTGCAATTTACAAAGTTACAACTCAGCTAGCAGATAGAAAAAGGCAGTCCCCTATACATGCAATCCTATTTTACCAGATTTTTTTTATTTTTTAATTTAAAGTTTATTAATAAATTTAATAAATACTGGACATATTTCAGTAAATTATGCCTAGGAATTAAAGGCCTACAACAAAAAATAAATTTCCATGCAAAACAATGTACCATTTTTTGCATAAAAATACGGACAGAATCAGAATGCCAAGGGGGGGGGGGGGTTAAGGGTTGATTCAGAAAGGACTATGGTAGTGGAAAACAGTGTATTTTAATAATTGTATGTGCTTAATACCTGTATTACCTGAATCAGTATGAGAATCCCTTTTTTTATGTCATGTGACTTTACTTATACAATTTCTACACCCTTACATGCAGGCCAAGATATCCAGCAATGCTTGGTACAAACTACATAACACTCAATGGTCAATGGTGCATATTGTGGTCAGAAAAAATGCAAAAGCCTTTTGATGTAAATGCTCTGCTAATGCTTTAAACAACCTAAATTATTGAAAACTAACAGGGTGTTTTGTAGTGAAATTAAATATGGTCATAAATAAACCAGTAAAGGAATAAAAATAGCACATGATTTGCTGTGAACAAAAGTTAATTAATTTTGATACAGGAAGGTAGAAAAACAAAAGCTGATGTGATAATTCTAGGGACTGATAGTAGTATATATGACATTTTTGTGGTTAGCAGGGTGTTTCCCACATGCAGCAGTTTGAGTGCACTGTACAGGACACTTTATCACTGCACTAAAATCACACTTTAAAAACTGCAGTTTGAATCAGTGCAAAATATGAACTAAAAACTTTAGTTTGCCAATGCTTGTATCAAATGTGGTGAAAAACAGGAAGCGTTGACTGCTTTTGGATAATGAGATATTGCAGTGAGAGCCAGTGAAAAAGACATAATATAATGTGATAAATAATTGGTAATTATAAAGAATATAATATGTTTAGCCAGTCTTTCATTAATCATACCAATATATCAAACGGAAACATTTTCCTGAAGGCTGAATACATATTTTATTTGCATGGATGTGTATTTACTTTAATATGCTGTGGTATTATTATACAAGCGTAACAACTGCATACAGCTGCCACTTCCCAATATATGTGCTATGAAATTCCCTTTTTTTTTTTATTAGTTTTATAATTTTTAAGCATCCAGTATGCCGAGCACTCAGAGATACCCATGCAAACTCCTTGCAGATAGTGTCCTGGTCAAGATATAAATCTAGGATGCAGTGCTCCAGAGGTGAGCATGCTATGCACAAAACCATCCAAAGCCTCAATGATAGTGGATGATGGCTTAAAGTTTCGCTAAATCTATACTATACTATATCTACTATAAAAAAATGTGACCAGGCAGGATCTTTTTTTGAAAAACGACCAGATGATTCTCTTCTGCAAAAAAATAAATCTTACTTGCCTGTTTGAAACCTGAAGAAAGTACACCGAGCTCTGCAGGTGAATTGATAAAATCTCATGTACAGGTACAGATGCAGGTTTCAGTTTAACTTTGCTGTGGAATTTAAATGAATACAAAGGCCTATGATCATGTAACCAAACCGTCATAATAAGTTACAGGGAAGAAAAATGTTTTAGAAGTTGAAACAGAAGGGAAATTCTGTACTGGTAATGTTATGGAAGACCATGTATCGGTCCCTAGGTAATGCTGCCTATACAAGAGTACATTGTACACCTGTGTATCCTCGTGACAGAGCACCTAAAGTCTAGGTAATATATTTCAGTATACATTGTTTACATATATGAAGGAGCATGTAAACTCCTCCTATGGTTCAATACTTGGGCCCAGTGTCAATGTTAAATCTTGCCCCTATATAAAGTAAAATCCATGTGTGTGGAACCAAAAGGTTTAAGTTTTTATTAGAAAAGAAAAAAACATTGCACTTCTGTAGTATCCAGTAATATTGGCAGTACAGTTTCATTCTGCAATTAGCCCTTCCAATCCTCAAAACATTTCAATTAGTCTGTAGGTATTGAAGACACAGAACTGAATAGACAGATGTATTATAAACTCAAATTATGGAGTTATGCTCTGTTTCTAATTTGTTCTTTAAACAAATGCAGATCTTGTACATTTTTTTTTACAAAAAAAAAAAAAAAAAAAAAATCACTTTTTACATTTTGGTAAAGTTCCCTGGCAACGAACACCACTACAGTTAGGACATCACATTGTCTCTAAGCAATATGGGGTGACAGTATTGTAATTGTCACAAATTAATCCCAGAAACAAGACAATCTAATCAGCAAGGCATGTTTTCCGGGCTTTAATTTAATGCTTGCTTAATGGAGGGGTTGGAGTAAGAAGATAAAAGCATTTTCATGAGTCTGGAGGCAATTATCCAGCAGAGATTCTCTATGTCAATCAGGTCCAAATTTGCATCTGTGTCCCAAGAGATTTAAAAAATGGCTGTCCTAGGGAGGACACATATATTATGCTGACGCTTGTGCTATATATTGTCTAAAACCATAAAATGATACAATCAGCACACTAATAAATTAATGTACATGAAAAAAAAAAAATTATATATATATTTGTGTTATATGTGTTATAACATCTTTTGTGGGATCAACTTTTCTCAGACTGCAGGAGAGGTGTATGAAGCACACTGGAGACAGTAGATAAGGTTGAAACTGACCTGCAGTCAGTTTTATTAAAAGGTTGCATGGGATAAAACAAAACAAAAATAAATCCTAGCACTAACTAAACATCAGGCAGATTCCTCTCTACCAGTTGGTGGATTACCCAGCCAACTCAACACAAACAATCCAGCAACCTTTACTCACATGTAGTACAACAATGGCTCTCACAGGCCCAGGTCAGAGAGAGCTTCCTCTCCTTCCCTTTTCACCTGCTGCTCACAGCTGTCCAGTAATTAATGGCCAGACAAAACCAAACTCTGGCCTTGATCAGAACACTTCTGAGTGTCATGCAAAACCCAGGTCTGGAATCCCAGCAGACCTGTTGCTGGTTAATCTCTCCCATAGGAGAAAACAAGAGGAGAAATATATCTTCCCTCCAAGATGACCCCTTTTGCCATGTCACTATATATATAAATATATATATATATATATATATATATATATATATATATATATTCAATAAAAAAATCAAACACTACATCATTCTATGTATATAAAAAAAAATGTTTATAGCTAAACCTTTATCATGTTGGAAGAAACAACCTGCAGTATTAGTCTATAAAGCTCAAAGTGTTAGTAAGTTGTTATAAAATACACTCTTTGGTGTACCATCCTGTGCTTTACAGTGACTTAATGTTATCAGGCAATAATACTAACATTTTACTTATGGGGGAACACAGTGCAGTACTTCCAACTTATACTCACCACTCCATTCCCTTGTTCCACTGCCCAGGCAAACATTCAGTAATGATCATGACAAGGGTAGAGAGTAAGAAGGCCTTACTTGCTGTAGCCAGCTTGTCCCGCACACTCCCATCCTGCCACCCACCATCATCTTTGAACAAACGGAACTGACACTTGTTAGATGGTTAAAACTGGCCATAGCAGCCTTTTATTACCATAACCAAGTAATTTTTTTTTACCAAAACAATGAGCAAAACATTTTTAATAAACAATTTAGCAGGATTTTCGTAAAGGTCCATGAAAGTACTATTGATCTATTAATCTTAAAATACCTCTGTTTTATCACCAGGGGCCCCTAGCTGCTACCACACCGGCTCGGGGACAAATTTATGTATCCCTTCGCTTTTTACCAGGCTCCACCACAACCCAGTGTACTGTGGGACCCCACTTATCCAGAAACCCATACCATGATGGGTTCCCACCCCTGCTGCCTTGAATTCATTGAACCCCCACTGTTATGGACAATCAGAAACCACTACCAAGCCGTAAGCATGACTCGTTATGCTTGCGTGCAACCCCACACCCGAAAAGCCCTTGGCAAACCCTCTTGCAGTCCCAAGGACCAAAACTCAGTCCGACAGCATTGAGGTGGACCCAGTCACTTCTCAAAAATAAATGGAGATCCTTTTCTAACTCCCAGTGCCTGACCACTAGGCCCCCGATTCTTACCACAAAACAGCCAACCTCCTTATTGATTTTAATCCTTACTTTATTTAATTTGTCCACTGATCGAGCATGCTGCCATGCCAGACACCATATCTGACCACAAAAATATAGTATGAGGGAAGAAAGTTTGCAGCTGGAGGAAATCGAACTAAATATCTTTGATAAGATCCCTCATTGACCTTAAACCCAAGTTGTTTCCCCCAGCATGTATTAAAATAATATATAGAGGCCTGTCCAGTCTCACATAACGGTGAATTTCCGGGATCACGTGGCTCCATAGCATGCCTGGGACACCTATCCAGTGCACCAAAGAATCACTTCGTAGAAACCCCAACTATCTGCCTCTAGGCCTCACATCCACTCGCTTTGCTGTCAATAAACATAGGAATGGCCTATGATCCAGAATAAACATTCATATGTACCTGAAATAAACAAATACAAAAAAAAACGCCAGCCACCTCAACCCTCAGTTTGTCAACTCCATTACCCATACAACCACACCCAAAACACTTCTGTTATAAAAGGTAAGGTCGTACAATTTAAAGCCTGTAGACTCCCAACGCCCCAAACGCCTAATGGCTTCCTCCCCCAGCCCCCATCTGGATGCCTCAGTGGCAGCCCCTATCCAAAAAGGAGTGAGATGAATACTCACCTATCAACCTTCCCGTAGGTGTCGCACATTTTCGGAATACAGCCACAAACTGAAATCTTGTTAAAAATGATCCATTTTTATGCACAAAAAGGGGGCCATCCCCTGGCGGCTGAACTCTCAAGTACCTCACTCACTCACCTACTGCCCTGACTGGACAGGCCCCAGACCCTAGAAGGGCATAAAGCTCCAAACACACACCCCTACCTTGCTAACCCATTTTAGACTTCTGAATCCAAATCCTCAAACATCCAACCGCCCAACTTACATCACCCAATAAAAAAGAAAAAGAAACAAAAAGAAAAAAGAGAAAAAGAAAAGGTAAAACTCACTGTAAATAGCAAAACTTCACAGGCCTGCGCAAAGCCTTGTACCCGCTACCTTTTTTTTATATCCCCTTGGTGCTTGACAAACCACGAAACCCTTAGTCGCATCAACCATACCCATGAGTTTAAATAAAAAGGCGGGTAGGTTTCTACCCACTGACGATCCCGATACACCTCGCTGAAAATTCCAAACCAAAAAACACAAAACCTGGTACTACATTTCCCCTAAAACACAATTACCCTCATTCTCAGAATAAAAACCACTCCCACCACGTGTGCACATATGTTTTCCATGTTCCCGCACTGCGTGATCTCTGAATCAGCGAGGCAACCACCCCCATGTAATCTTCCATAGGCCTGTTGAACAAGGCACCCCCAGCTTCGCCACACCCAGCACCAACTCCTGGAATCAATCCCACTGAAAATGGGAAAGAGATTTAGCCACATGGTTTATCTTGCCTGGAACATGTAGTGCACTTAAAAAAATATTCAAGTTCAAACACTGCAACACTATAAATTTCAGTAAACACACCACCGGTGGGGACAACACTGTATTCTTATTAATTGCCCCCACCACACCTAAACTGTCACAATGTAAGTGCACCTTCAGATTGCACAGTTCTGCCTCCCACAACTCCAATGCAACCACTACTGGAAACAACTCCAGTATCACAAGGTTTTTGCACAAACCCTGTTACTGCCATTCCGCTGGCCAAGGTTCAGCACTCCATCTCCCGGCAAAATACTCCCCATAACCTGCTGAACGTGCCGCATCAGTATAAAGCTCCAAAGCCTCATTTACCACAGTCTCCTCTATCCACAAGGATCGCCCATTGTAAGTTTGCAGAAAATTAAGCCATACCTCCAAATCATCCCGCAACACTTTTGTCAACTGAATAAAATGTCCCAGAGATCTAATCCCAGCTGGGGCAGCCGACAAGCACCGACTAAACATTTGCCCCAAGGGCATTATATGGCAGGCAAAATTTACCCTACCCAATACTAATTGCAAATCGCGCAAGCCAATCTTCTGCAGACTTCGCACCCCCTGAACTCTTGCCGAAGGCCTTATCCATGCTCCCCCCCCCCCCCCCCCAATACATTTGATGTGCTTCACTGATCTCTTCCAAGTAGCAAAATAAAGCCGAACAATGTCCTGGCACTTTTTTACCCACAATGCTTGCCAAAATAGCCAACACCTGGAGCCAGTTTTGAAGGGTACATGGAATCAAACGCCCCCCTTCTTATCACCTGGACGCTTACCATCTACGCTTACCATCGTTTTGGGTCCCTATGTCCAATACGCTCGACAGGCAGCATCGAAAATATTGCAACATATTCCCCTTCAGTATTTTTGCACTCACCTCCTGTGACAAATGAGCGCCCAGAGGGCCTTCAAAACACATATAAACCTCACCTTTCGCTGCATCTGCCACCTCTGGTCCCTCGCTGCTCACACTTTTTTCCTTTCAGCCCCTGCTGTCACCTCCAACGCCACCTAACAATGAGCCCGATACCACAGATCAGGGAGTGGACAGACCACTGGTTCCTGCAAGAAGCACTTTGCTTTTGTCCTGCCCACCCCTTTTAACAGTTGCTACACAGTCCCTACCAACCTCTGGATTGCAAACTTTTGTAGGAGTAGTTGCCCCTTCAGGTGTTCCAACAGGTCATCCACAGACGTCATGTATTTTTTTCCTGTCACCTCTCCGCTGTTACTGACCTCTCCCCTTTCCTGTCCCCATCATTGCTGTATTGTTCAAAAAATATAATACAACTGAATGTTACCCTTTCTTAGAAATTCCTAGCTATGGCCATGGACACATCAAGTTCCTGATGTGTTTGGATGAACAGGTCATGGTTCCCTGGCTTTGTGAATTAGCCTCATCTCACACATTTACTGGAAGCGAAATGTATCACTAACTCACAGTCCACTGTTTATGTTTATTATTTTTGTTGGGATGATTAAACAACAAGATGATGCAATGTATAGCTACAAGCAAACAGTTTACGTAGCATTAGGATTATATCAAGTGTGTTCTACGGGGCATATGACTTTTATTTGAATAATATACTTAATTAATATAAATATTAAAATTGTTTTTGTTCAATTACATTTGTATTTGTATTTTTTAATTGTGTAAAAAATAGTTCATATATGGTATTTGCATAGCAATATGGGTTTCTTTTGTGAATATGCCTGTGTAACTAAATTTCCAATTAAACAGAGCAGGGAGATGTGTGTCTGTCTACTGGCTATCTTCAGAAAAAAAAGGGTAGAAAGAGGGGAGGGAGTCAATTACCTGGTATTTCCAAAAAATAACATACATAGGTGATTTTATGATGATGTACATTAATGCTCCTCTGTACTGTCCTCTTACTCTCATTCTGTAGTATCTCCCTACAAATCTTTCACATTAGATTCACCACAAGAAAACCCAAGTCATTTCTGCAACTGTCAGCAGTGGATTTTTTTTGTTTTCAGAATTTCCATGAATTTTGTAGGATGTCAATCCTTAAATTTAATGACACAAGCCAAGTTTTTTTTATTGAAAATCTGGTTCTGTGTAATTTCCTAAATAGATTACTTCAGTGGAAAAATAACTAATTAATTGTAATAGCTGCATAAAAATGGAATTTTATTTAGCTATAGTTATTGTTTCCTAATCTCATTAGAACTTGCATACTGGACTTTGTGTAATAAAGTACATCTAAGGCTCATATTTTACAGTCTTAACGTTAAAAAAAAAACGTGTCTGAGGCAAAACCTTTTTTTCATCTGGCCAGGTGCTGTCTGACATGTTACCGCCACTGCTGTACAATTAGGCACATTGGCAAAGTTTTCCTAAATGAGGAAGCAATGTGGCGCAATGGCAATGATTTCCTGAATTAGGGAGCACTATTGCATGGTTTTCATCTCATCACAGGAATCTACAATAGGTGGATTTGCTGGCAGTCTTATTGTTTTTTGTAAGACTTCGTAGGGGGAACTAAGAAAACCATAAATGCATGGGCAATCAGATTTTTCCACTTATCCTTCCAGGTAAACATTGCCACGATGACCTTTTTTCAGGCAGACCAGCCAATACTTGTTCAATGTTTATGAACACTTGTAGTTAGGACATTTTTACAGTGTCCGATTATGCTTCTCATAACTTGTGAATATGCTTTCGATTTATTATAGTTGTAGTTCATACTGTGATCTTTTGCTTTTTACTTAAATGTCCACAGCTGTCCACACAATTTTGGAGGCATTGTGATTTTTAGAAAGGTAGAAATAGCACATCTTTCTTCTTGTCTGATTCACTACATGTCAAAAGTACCATTACGTTTCTAAGGTCTGGCCTCTAGCAGACCAAAGCATGGATAGCTCCCACTGTAAATACCAAAGATGGCAATATATTTAGATGTTGTTTTGAGACATGACATACTGTTATACACAATATAAATATATATAAAACCGCTACATGTGAAAAATTTGCTGTGGAAATTAATCTGTGGAGGTAAAGAGTTCCCCAGCTACTTGGTTCATGTCTTCTTCATCTTCTTTGATGTAGAGAGACTTTCAGACTGTTCATAGACCAATCAATTTTACCTTTCCTTTTTCATTCTATTTTATTAATTTAAAGGTCTGCACATTTTTCAAACAACAACTGTCCATCTATTGTTTACTAATAGGAAGATAGGTAACATGAATTGACTTTACCTACACACTGGGTTACTGTGGTATAAACTCATTACATTGTAGGAGGGGATAAAATGTTTTGTTTTCTATTTCAGTGTAAAAATGTTATCTTTATTTACAAGATAAAAAATCATCATTCACCTCAAGCTACAACACATGCCTTACAAAATAAAAGTTAAAAACCAAAATCATTTTCATGACTACTGCTGCCTAAACATGAGCTTCCTTGCTAATAGACCAGGCTCTCCTAAATACAGAGGCCTGATTAGCTTAGTGGTTAGCACTCTCACCTTTGCAGCACTAGGTCACAGGTTCGAGTGGCTAGGACTCCATCTGCAAGGAGTTTGTATGTTCTCCCTGTGTCTGCATGGGTTTCCTCCAACATTCTAAAAACATGCAGTTAGGTTAATCAGCTTACCTCAAAAATTGTCCTTAAACTACAAATAATGACATATGACTATGACATCAGATGGTAAGCTGCTTTAAAGGGTGGTTTGTAATATGATAATAGAATTGGTAAACTTGTTTTTAATTATATTGACACAAGTGATATATCACACATACACAAAAAATGCAATAAAAACTAAATGTCTTCCTACACATATAAAAAATACAAATGTTCCTCACAATTAGCATTTTAATAGGCTTGTTGGATTTTGAGTGAAACATGTTTGTTTGTATATACCTATTTACTGTGTTCTTTAATGCAATTTATTATTTTGAGCACCTAACTCTTGTATTTTATCTATTATTTGGCAGCTAACGGAACATCAAGCAGTCAACTGTCTACTCCTAAATCCAAGCAGTCTCCAATCTCCACCCCAACCAGTCCTGGAAGTCTTCGCAAGCACAAGGTATTATGTTTCTTCTCCTACCTAAAAATTATTTTTAATATTGATATATATTGAATGATGTTCTTTACATAATAAATGTGACTAATATTTAGTAATATTATTTATTATTGAGTAAATGAACAATATCTCTACCAATAGTGTTCTTTCATGTTTAAAACATGAGAGCTACACAAAAATAGGAAAAGTGAGCAATCAGCTAAAGCTCTTATCTCATTTTGTAACAAAGTTTTAAAGTATGCAGCTTTATTGGAAAAAAACATGCAAACATGTTTTGATTCCTTACATGACTGCTGACAATCATAGGTCATCTTAACTATACTTCCCAACCTTCAATCATGTCCCTGCCCCCTACACTAGGCAAAAATGTATTTGTGGAGAGGGCAAGGTCACAGCTTTATCTATTTAAACTAACATATTATACACCCAAACTTTTTTTTACCATATCTTTGTGTCATTCACAACAATGATGTGAGCACCCAATATATAACTGTATAAATATATCAAAAGACCTGTCTTCACCATGAGTTCCAGACAGGCCTGTAACCAATCCACACTCCCAAAAAGCCCAACATCTAACCAATGTCAGCCCGCGAGGTCCAAAAATGCCAATAAACCTGTGACAACATGTAAAAGAAAAATGGGGGAGAATGAAAGACAACTGTGAGGGAGGATGGAAAGGCACTTAAAGTCTAAATGGTCAACTCCAAAAAGGGTCAACACTTCCTCTTCACTTTTTTTTATGCCACCCTATGATTTAATATAAAAATCCAACAATAGGCTGCCGAAGGGTGGATACATTTAACTTGTCTATATGTTCTATACATATTTCCAGCATTTAAGGCTCTGTGGTGGTCTCACAGGGGGTTGCTCATGGTAACACGATGCTTACAGGGCAGATAAGAGGCAGCAGACTCTACTTCACAACAAAACAATAAACAGTAGCCCAGTTGGGTCTCTGGTTACCTCACTTAGGTGCCCTCTTTCTAACACACACTAAATGAACACTGTTTCACTTACAGCTCTAATCTGGCTTTGACCGCTGACTTTTCTGGAGCTCTGTCTCCTCTCATGTGGCCTGGAGCCCACTCTAGCTCCCTTCTCCTGCCTAGAACAGATTCTGGCTCCCTTCACAGCCTGGAACCCTCTGGCTGCCTTCTCAGCCTGGAACCCTCTGGCTGCCTTCTAAGCACACTCCAGCCTGCAACATACTCCAGCCTGCAACACAGTGGCTGATCCCCTTACCTCAGCCTCTTGCTGATCAATTTCCTCTCTTCCTTGCACCTGTGCACCTGCAGGTGCACATTTACCCAGTCAGGATTGGGTTGGGCCAAGGAACCCACCTTTTCACTCTCTTGGCCGGCTCCAGGGCCCTAAAGAACTTGGTTTCTTTCTAAAAACATCCTCACTTTCATTTCCCTGGAGCCTTTAATACACTTTCCTGCCACTTTTAGTGACACTCTATCACAGGCTCTTTTTCCTCAAGGTCAAAGTGCTTCTTTTGATGCAAAATATGTATTCATATAGGTCTATGTTTTGTCACATCACTTCAGACTAAAGTAGTTGTTGATATTAGATGTGCAAGTATTCCTAAAATGCATCTAAACCCAAGAACAAACCCATGAGCAAGCCTGTATGGCTCCTATCAATCAAGCTTACCAGTCCTTAAATGTGGTGGCTTTATTTATATATGATATTATTATATTTTTTTCTGACTTTATGTTTGTTTCACCTAGTGATCCTGTCAGTAATACTCTTTTTATTTTGTTCCTTGCTTTTCTATAAAGTAGCAATGTTGCACCCTAGCACAGGATATGTGTTGAGACTACAGAACATCTTTCCCCTCACCTCATCCCCACAACATAGGAGGGGTTGTATCCTAACACACGTTCCAATACCATTGTTAAAAACTACAAAACATTTTTAATGGTATTTATTGTTGGGCTTTTCATTTATTGTAATGTATAAATTAAAATTTAGAGTTATTATTAAAAAAACTGTTCTTTAAGTTAACACATCTTTTTTTTGTTACTTTTTTACAGGACCTGTACCTACCCCTGTCCCTGGATGACTCTGATTCCCTTGGGGACTCCATGTAAACAAGATTGCAGTGTATTGTGTCCCCAATATGTAGGATTACACAGCAAAACAGAAAAGCAGACCAACATACTGGTGCTTTTTAAACAATCCAATTACAGCTTTCATATTTTGTTCGTCATTTTTCTTTTTTTGTGATGAATAGTTTGTATTATGAATTTCATGTGACCCAGGCTGATGGGGATAAGGGACTGTTTTATAGTGATGAAGCAGGCTTCACAAGTGTATTCTGTATGCAAGTATGCTATTTAGGAGTTGTACTTAGAACCACGTGTTTCTAAAAGCTTTCAATGGTGTCACACATTTGACACTGTTAATAGCCATTGTGAATTGCCTTGTTACCAAGGAAGGTAGCAATCATGACACATGTTGGGAATCTAGGTAATGTCTAGTGTAAATTACTGATAATGTTTTTGTGTCTGATTTACATTGCTATTCAAAACTCTTCTATTTAACATGGAAAAAATGATAATACCAGAAATGATTCAAATGTGTTCCTTGGGGAAAAAAACTTCTATATTTAGGTGTCAAACACACTCATAAAGTTTCTCAAATTTTCATTCAATGCCTTTTCACCTTTGCTACCATTGCTTTCAACTAAATTGTTCTTTAAACCTGGTGCAGGTTAACTTTTTACAGTAGAAGCTGGGAAGCACATGTCGGTATCCTCAATGATTGTTGTCCGTGTTAATTTCCCAATAAGAAAATTAGTCATAAACTAGCTAATAATTGGAAAAATTGCACCTTTTTTTAGTTGGAAGCAAGACAAACCTTTAGCTTGACAGGGAAATCCTTTTATTACCCACAGTAATAATATAGTATTGTAGTGATTAGAACACATGTCAATTTATATAAGACAGTGCAATTTCAAACCCCTTTGTTCCCATTATTGTGGATAACTAATAATATTTATTTAATTTTTTTGTAGCGAAAGGGATAAACAATAGAACTGATCATAAATGTTGACTTGTTTTTTGTTTTATTATATACCATACAGGTTTGATTATTAGTATAATATTCTTTATCAGGTTTACTTATTTGATGTCATCCTAATAAATGGAGAGAAATAGCAATGCAATCAAGGTCAGATTGTGTTGAACAATTGAGAGTACAGATGGCTTTCCTCCTTACTTATCACCATATCAGTCCCCCTCCTTTCAATATCCCTATCTACATCACATTTCATTATAATCAAGATTCAAGAAAAAGTTTCTCCCAGTTCAGCACCAGATGGCTGAAATATTACCATAATGGGAAACAAATCTGACAGTTATTAATCATTTGTTATCTACAGAAGCAGTGATTAATATATTTTCTATTTCATCTGAAATTCCTCATACGGACACACACTACTGATCAGTCAAATTGAAATCTCACCAAAAGATTAAGGAAAACCAATAATAGTAAAACTGCATTCAAGGTCTTTATTCAAATCTATCTACATAATATATGGCTAGAATGCTGCCTAGGCAAAGTTTATTTGAATCTTGTTGAAATTGTAAACCAAAGACAAAGACCTACCCTTAAAGCCTTTTAATGCACAAGAAGGATTTTCCTAAATGTGTGCATTCAATTTTTCTCAAAATTTAAAAAGCATAGTCATGCAAAATTAAAGAGCATTTATTTTGTTTCCTCGTGTGGAGCCTAGATTGTTACAGAGAGAAATGTATTTGTTCATATACAACATCCTCACATTTACCAAAATAATGAAATAATTCAGGCTAGGCTATCCCCTAACATTTACCTGTTTCAGCCACCCTGGCTACTGTACTTCCCTGCAGTTGGGTGGTCTTCCTAACACACATCTAAAGATATGTATACACATGTCAAATTTCTGTTTTTGCTGGACACACTGCATATTTTATTTCAATGGAGAGTGGCGGGAAGAAGATGAGTGTGAGGCATCCCTTTATGTGCTTCTCCCTGCTCCCTCCCTTCTCCCTTAGATATTTGCCGCGGTGAATCACTAAATGACGTTGGGGGACCACTGTATACACCCTAGATTTTCTCCTGAGACGATCATGATCGTTTATCTTGAGCTATATTTACCTTGTGTGTGTGCATAGCTTAAGATTGGCAAACAGGGCATTTTTTAAATGTCAAGGGAGAAACAGTTGTCAAGGGAGAAACTATCAGCAATTATTAAAGACAACTCATGGAGTTATTTAAATACATTTATGTCTGACTAATACTTTAATTGGAGCAATAAAATTCATTTAAAATTACTGAAACTGAACTAAAAAATATAATTCTAAATCAGATCTAAATTATTTTATGAGATTTTGTATGTGATCTCTTTATTGATCAGCTGCAATAATGAATGAATTATATGAACAGGAGTTTGCAGTTCCATAAAATATCTTTTTATCCACATTACAGGAAGTAAAGACGTATGCATGTCACATTTGGCGCTTCTCAAGAAAGCCATTGGTTTGTGATAACATGTGATAATTTCTATATTGCAGATGATTAGATTTTTCTGCAAGTGCCTAATTGCCATTTTAAATATTTTTAAGCAGGGTAAGTGCAGTACCAAATGACACAAATTAAATAAAAAAAAAATTTAAAATAAGGTATTTCAAATGATTAATGGATAAATACATGGAAATTGTAGAAAAAGTTGGGAATAAGATCAGAATACTGATTAAAATCTTTAAAATTAGTTAATCCATATTCAAACAAAACAAGGGTATTGTAGAAAAACACAAAGAACTAGGTAATACAACCAGGGAAGGAAAAGGTTTACTGTATCTGCAGCACTATCCATATCCAAAGGGACACAGCGTCTGAGTTATAACTCCACTCCTTGTCACCTTGGCTACTCTTCTTCACATGTCAGTCACTAACCAGATACTCTTCTACTTTTAAGAGCTCTTTATAATTTAAAAAATAATCCCTAAGATTGTACTCTGAAAAAATTACCTCCAAAATGTTACGAAGGGCTATGAGCACTCAAACATATCTAATATGTCCCTCATATCTTTTCCATGATTGAAGTTTCTGATTAGACAAACCTCACCAATTATAACTCCATACTTGGCAAACAACCCTATCAAACCCAAGTTAATATGCATAAACTCAATGTAAAAATGATAAAGGAAATGCAACAAAAACAGGTCTGCTAACCTTGTCTCTGTCTCTTTTTTTTATTTAATTGTTATTGGGAAGGTTCAATGGAAATGGGCTCTCTTTTTAAATGTCCAAAAAAACTCAGATAATATTTCATTTATGGGAAAAGATACACACATAAACCATTTTCATTGGACATATATATCATACATATATCTGCCTATATATTTTACTACCAGCAGTGTAACGTTGGCCATATGTGTAATATTCTGGTCAGTCAATGAAACTGTTATAATCATTTAGTCAAATCTAGTAATTAATAAATCATTGGTATTGATCATTGCTTTTTTATACCATTTCAGCTATTTGTAAATTACTTTGCTAGACTGAATTAATGCTAAAAGTGACTGAATGAGTTGAAAGGTAAATTCATTTTCAACTTAGTCTCATAGGACAATCAACTAATTGTGAATAACATCACTTCAATTTTTTTTTTGCTTTTTTTGACAGACTATTTGCATTAAAATTGATGGATGTGGGCAAACCTTAAGTTTGTGTTGCATCAATCATTTCTCATATCCAATAAATTAAAGAAACGGATTGTATGGTTGACTGCATTAGGAATACATATTGGCCAATGTTATAATCAGTTCTGAAGACACTTTGTTTTCAGCTAAACCAAGATGCATTTTTATAATAATTCATTTTTACTGCAGTTTATCTACTTTTTAAAAACCACTTCTTTCAATTGCTTCAAGAATATGCAAGAATAACCCCCTAAATGTTCCTACATTTTTTAAAAAAAATAATCATGCAGGTCCCTATATACTGTTTAATAAATATAATTTTAAATGTTTTATATATTTTTTTTGTAAAAATAAATATTTGGTTTGTGGCACAAGAATAATTTTGCTGTAGGTTATCGTAATTTGTTTTATTACTGAACTTTTCTATTGCCACCTAGGGTACTATTTTCTGTCTGGTCCCAACAATATGTCTTCATACATTGGCATGTGTTACTTGTCAAAATAATGTTATGCAGGCTATAATGTGAGAATTATCAGATTAGTGTTTACATATCAAATCAGTCCACCGTCCATATGACATAATGAATTAGAGAGTATTGTTTTGATGGATTGTATTTTATTGATTGGGTTGATCCATCTAAAAAGTTGCTTTTGTAATTATTGATGGTAATTATGTCTGTACGGTGAAGAAATTTTTTTTTATAACATTCCGGACATAAGAAAGTCTTTTGCCTAAGCTTAGAGATTTATAACCTAACAAAAGATATTGTGCTTTATAAAAATGCCCTTGCAGGGTGATAATTTACTTTGCCCAGTTAGCAACCTAAAATTTTTTGGTAAACTATCCCCAGTGTTTTCTTTTCATTTTTGGGGTTAAAATTATCAGAAATCTAGGTTGTCCTTAAATATAAGCTTTTCATGTAATACTTCACAGACATATTTTAAGTAAGGTTATGTATGGAGCCAACAAAAATATAGTGCTACCAAGCATCTATACATATTAAATCATAAACACCATTTGTGTTAAATATAGCTGTCTAGACAACCTATTTAAATATGTTGAGCTTGTTAAATTATCTCCAGGCTGGAAACAAAGGATACGTACATAAGTCAGATGATTCTCTGCTGCCGCTGGGCTTGTCTTGTACGAGAATCGTATGAGAATCTGACATGTGTACAGAGGCTGCCCGACATCGTTCATGGATCTATCGTGGTGGATCATGAATGAGAGAATGACCAGAATGTAAGTGAAGGGAAGAGAGCACAGCGGGGTGCCGCTTGCTTGTTCTCCCTCTGTTCTCTCCATAGAACTACTCTGGTTCACTCATCTTTCAATCGTTTGTTGCTGGAAACGATTGTGAAAGATCTTTCTAATGACAATAATCAAGCATGTGTACATAGCCAAAGGCTGGACTATAAAGGTCCTTCTCTCCTATTATACACATCTTATTAAAAAACATGTGTTGCCTTAATAATTGAAAGAACCAATTATTATCCTCTGAAAGTATAAAGTTGAACAACACATCCATCATTAAGTGTACAAAATTACAGGTACAGTGAACAAGTTTGTAGCATCCATTGTGTGGGTGCAATAATAGTGTTATATTATTGGGGCCCACACTTAGAACTGGTTGAAGTAATGCCAGAATGTTCCAATCTGCTACAGTACACAATTGAAATGGTGGCAAATATCAACACATGGATGTTCTTACCCATCTATTAGAATGGATTGTACAATTTTTATGGTTGATGGTTGTACTTCCTCATTGATTTTCAATATATATAATGCTTCATTTGTGTTCCATAAAACATTTGTTATCAATAATATCTATTCAGCATAGCCTGGATATTTAGCATGGTAGATATGGCCTTTCAGTAAAAGTATGTGTCTATATGTACAATTATATATATATTTCTATTACTTCCTGGACAATCTCAAATAACTGCAGCACCAAACAAAATTATTTCAAATGACTGTATCTTGCCTTTTATGAATAGAAAAATGTAGCAAGCATAGGCTATCAAATAATACTGGTACATCAACCTAGGGCTTATGTCTTGGTTTAACTTAATTGATTATTGAGCAAATGAATGTCTGATCTAATTATTTAGTGACTGTCTAAAAGCACAGTCTTCAATGCTGACATTCATTAAAAAGGTATAGATTTGTTGTAGGTAGCTGTATTTTGATATGTATTTACCTTTTTCATATTTGTGACTGCGCTTAGGTATAGGTATTTCAACTATTTAGGGCTTTCAAGTTATGTGAATCTGAAAAGGGGAAAAAATGGGCAGAACCAAAAATCACCAAATAAGTGTACAAGAAAACTTTATAAAAAAAACTCTAAATAATTGGCAACTTTCTATGCAGACTACACAATAAAAGCAAACATCTTACCTGCTCCAGATTAAACTTCTGTATGCCACTTTCTTTGTTTCTTTAAGTATAAAAAAACAATGGTATTACCTTAAGCTAAATCTTGAACCCCTTATATGTTTCTGCTCAGAGTCCTTTGTATTTTGGATGTAGTCCTAAATTTACTAGAGCCAGATATATTTAGTGAATAAATACCACATATGGGGTTACCTTTTTGAAGAAGCACAGAACCACTTTAACATAGACTCTTTTGAAGAGTGTGGTGTGGTAGTAACATCATTTGTGTCTATAGTATAGCATTTGCATGTTGTGTGTTAGAGTAGATTGGCGTCCCAATATTTATAACCTTGATGCAGCGAATGTCATAGAAAACCTAAACAGGAAGTGTAACTGCTAAAAAAAAAGAAACGTGTTTCATAATAAACACCAGCAATTGTGATGTTAGGATTCATTTTTTGACATTAGAAATTGACAAGGGTAGAATCCAAATAGACACATTTTCATGTTTATTGAGGAGAAATGTTGCACCGTTAACAATCTAATGTCGCCAAAATGGTGATGCAGAGAGTTGAATGTAAGCACTAAAAAGCCTGAATATAATTTTGGGACACTGAGTTCCGCAATGCTTTTGAGCCATGGTCCTCAGCCTTAAGTAAAATTTAACAACAGCTAAATACCACAAAAAGTGCTAGCTTTTATATATAATATCAGTCAAATACCTGTTCTAATAACATGGCATAGATTTTCATGACTTTTAGAAATTAGATATCCTTTACCTATTTACCAAAAGCCTGCAGTAATTATCAAAATTGCTCCCCAACAATGGGTTTTGGGGCTACTGCTCTAGAAAATGAAAGGAATATGTCAGCCATCTGAGGATCTGCAGTGCATTAAAACAATTGAGGGACCCAAATTTGTGAGAAATAAATCATAAAAATCCATGTGTCATGACTATTTTATATTTCTTTTTGTAACCTGCATTTTTCCAGAATGTGTTTGGGATGTATTGAGGTAATGTGAAGATATTACAGAACAGTCCTTCACTGGGGGCAGCTTATATATTTAAATCATCATGGTCAGAAATAGCAATGGTAACATATACTATATGTTACTGGTTAAAGCCTGGTAGGAAAATGTTGAGTACTGCCATTAGTTTTAGTTTTGAAGTAATGTTTGTCTCAATGTTTTTTAACATGTATAAAGACTGTTTTTAGCAGAAACATTTTTATACTACAGTTTTATTATTTACTTTTGATAAGGTTATGTTTATCTGAATCTGGCTGTTTTAGGGTACGTATTATTTAGGTATTTGTAGGGATGAATAAAAGAGAGGAGGATGGGGGTGTTGGGGGGGGGGGTTTAATCAGTGGGATACTTAGTAAAAAGATGGGATGCCATATATGTATTTAAAGCATATATTTGCTTCCCACCACATAAAAATCTCCCATGTTTAATACTGTTTTGCCAACTGTTATGTATATACAATTTTTTTCACTAGTTTAAAGGGTAACATGAGTACCTTTGCTGTAGCAGCACAGAGAAGGGTCCATCCCACCAGCACCCTTTTAACTAATAATCATGCAGTCTTACATTTCACCTAGGTGGTCACTATATATGAAAACCAGCATTAAAAAAATCACTTAAATCATTTAGGTAAAACGTTATATAGAAAAAAAATGTAGAATTTTGGTGAGATAAGAAATTTTGGAGTTTTAAGTGTAGATTTTACAACAATGATATTCCTACTAAACATTCAAATGAGGGTAAATAACATTTTTATGCACATATTCCTGTGCCATATTTTGTATGTGAACCCCCATTGTGAATTTAGAATTCAAGATGTTTGAGAACATTTTATTTATTGGCCACAGATTAATATTAGCTATTTGAGCACTATAAATGTATTGGATTTCTGATGCCTACTGTTGTATTTCTTTAATGTGTGGGTATTTCATAAATAACGGGCAAAGATTCAAAGAACTGGTAAATTCCAAATGAGGGGTTGAGCCAAACTGTTCTCATTTTATCATGTTGTAATATAGTGCAGCTTGAAGCCAATGATTTTCTTGCTTAATGTATACAGCACATGCATGGTATTTGATAATTATGTCTCAGTCCTGGTGTGTTATTATTTTTAATCTTTTTTTTAGCAGTTATTGCCCCTTGAGCAGCTAGATGGAAGCCTACGCACACTGCAGAGCAATGACCTTGGGCTCCATATGGGAGCAGGGGGCTAAAAGAGCATTTGTTTGCCAACTAAACTGTACAGCAAAGCTTTTTATTGATGTTAAAAAAGGAAGAATTTAGGAATAGCTGTAGTAAGAATTCAAGTACTTAGTAGATTAGTGGGTGTAACTTTATAGAAGTTTAGCTTATTTGTTAACAAGAAGGTGCATGCATGAAAACGTGCAGAGCAATTCTTCATACTACTTGTAACACGTAGGGTTTTTTCACTTGACTATTTCATGATTGTCTTTCAAATGCATTGAAATAATAATAAAGCATTGCTTGGTACTGTATGTAGTTTTAGGCAGTTGATATAGTCAGTTGGTTTTTAACCTAGGATTTTATCCTTGACTGCTAAAGGAACAGAGGGAAAGATGATTGGGTTTAGGTGGATATCAAGATAATTGATAATATGAATGTAAAATTAAAAAAAAGAGGATTTTGCTGATTGTAGGACAAGAATCTTTGTTGAAGTATATAGTTTGTATCAAGCCATGGCCTCAAGTGCAAGGGTACATAGTGGTGTGTTTCTTTCCGGACTCCACTGAACATTTAGGATATCTTCAATTTACTACCTGTTGAATGATTTTCAAATTTCAGGGCAAATTCAATGCATATTGACGTGTGTATGTACCCTGATAAATGTGGCACCCTAAGGCTTGCAAAAAACTTTTCAGATGGATCACAAATTTTCTTATAATTCAGTGACATATATAAGAAAATACATGTTCATTAACCAATGAAAAATATTCTAAAGAGTCATTTTGTTGTCAAAGGGAGACCATTACATTAAAAACATATTTATTTGGTGCAAGGGCTGAAATGCTAAATGAACTAGAACTTATTAACATTGGACTAAAAGTAACACATGAGGGTAATTTAATTTGAAATGTATTGTTCTTCTCACTATTATTTAAACTCACAGACAGAGGTGTGTGTGAAAATATGTACATATACATATAACTCAATAAATTATTATCTATGATGCCCAAAGTCCCAACGGCACCATGGTTGTCAGTTTATCACTTCAAATACTGTCAGTTTATCACTTCAAATACTGGAATGTGTAGTCCTTCATTCATAAATATAACTATAAATGCAGGAACCTCAAAAATAATGTGGAGTTCTAGCCATGTGCACCTTAAGGCTGATATGTTCAGTGGATTTGGAGCAGACAATGAGAATAGTATATTTATTATAACATTACAAATGTGACCTAAAAAAGTGTTTATTTTACCCATATATACTTCTTTCTGCATTTTATTACCAGAAAAGTAAACCACCAGCAGGCTTTCTATTGGTACAGTACATCAGGGATTCACTAGTCAAACAATAGCTCTGGGTTTGTGACAGACTCAGAGAACCAAAGGTGCACAAACACAATGGGATGAAAAGTTATATCATGGCATCATTCTGTCTGGCGCCTGACTAAGGCAAATATTTATTAACAGGACAGAGCAAAGAAATATGATGATGTGTAAAGTCATATCAGTGCTCGAAAAATTCTGCCTTTCTACATTGGGTAACTGCATTTTGCTTGTTTTTTTTTTTTTTTGCCCTAATATGCATTTCTTGCCAGCATTCATCATAGGAATCTAACTTGCTTTAATCTGTAAAATGCTCAGATTGTAAAAGGCATTGGCATTTGTCATTACCATAGAGCAGCTCCTAATACCCTCAGCAGTTGCAGTCTTTGGTTCTCAAACGAACATGGTATGGATGGTATTTTAATGCGAGAGCCAAATTATTTGTAATAATGGAAAAACTAATAGGTACTGATTATTTTGGATAAAATGTTTGGGGACTGCACATGACTTCTTTATCTTGCAGCAACAAGAATTATCCAACAAAGCACAATGAGTGACATTCAAAAAACTAAGGAAATATTGGGGTTTATTTACTAAAAAAAAACAAAGTAGTTAGTAGCTCTTTAATTGAGGCTAAGGCATCAACCATCTAATCAGGTGCAAGCAAAAATCCAATTTTTTTAGATTTTCTTGCTTGAGTTTTCATTACAATGTGAAATTTACCCACATTCTTTAAGCTACATGATTTATTCCTTGCAAGGGGATAAATTATTTTCTACATAAACAGTCTATAATATTTCAAGAAATAATCCCCATTGTTCCCTTTTTCCGATAGCAGCCAATTTGATTATCACTTACTACACTGGAATTGAAGAGTAAAAAGGGGTAACTGATTGATTGCAAGATTTTTTTCCTTCAGATGTTTTATACATAAAACCCAATATTTTATAGTTAGTTGCTGCAGGATCAAACATATCTGTGTATCACTTTGTAATTGAATAGGATTTTGTATTTGGCAAAAGTAGTGTTTTTACTAAATGTGTACTGCCATACCAATCTTGTAATAAGAAAACAGAATATCACCTCTGTCTTATACATCTTTGTATGAATAGATCTTTGTAATAATATTCAGACCCTTACCTATGCACGTTTGTAATGCTTCTGGCCTCACTCTTACCTAAAAAAACATTTCATATTGTAAAATGCTATTCAGAAGAAAATGTTCTCCTTTTAGAATTTTTTTCTTTTTTTATATGAACCTTTTTCTCATTGCCATATAAATTTTGAATATGTGTGTAAACTCATTTACAAAAAAATAAATAAAATTTGCTTTAAGGTGTTTCTTTTTTCCTTGCAGTTATAACAAATTAACACTTTTTTTATCTTTTGATTCTTTAAGAACAAATTATTTTAAAACACAATCAAAGAGAATACCAACAACACTGCAGATGCCACTTTCCCTGGTTCTTTATTGAAAACTTGACTCTGCCCAATAAGGCATTACTAAGGCACTTCTGCAAATTCTTCATTTGTGTGTCTGTGACCACTTTAAATTGAGCTACTGGACTTTGTTAACAGTTATTTATTTGTAAGCCAGTATCTCCCACTGCAGATTGTTTATTTTAAATTGCGACTAGGCCTTGCTATTATGACTAAACCATGAAATATGTAAAAAAAAACACAATATATTTCCTTTATAAAATGAAATCTGCTTTATGTATCAAACTGAAGACACAAGAAAATGTGTGCTCTACTCATAGTAAACAAATACCTAACATAACAACAAGGATATTACTATCGATACCTGTGATCAAGATCCTGCTTCCAGAGTGCCTGTGTTGTCTCGCTGCTACCACCAAATGCCATTGCTAGTGACTAAAATGCATTTAAATGACTGTTGACTAGGATAGTATAGCAGTACATAGGAACTCTTTTTACATTTCCTAGAGATTATTTTAAAAAGCTGTCTATGAATGGAATGCTGAAACCACATCAAAATTACAAACATTTCAAGCTTTTAATTCAATTGCGGATTTCTGGATTCATAGCTTCATTTTTAGGTGACCCAGAGGCTAACTGTCCTAGTAAATATTCATGAAACTCCTTTCCCATATGCCAAACACTTACATTATGATAGGAACTCTGCAGACAGACAGTTGCTGGACATAAGTGATATACATATGTTACTACAGCTGTTCAATGATTCTCAAATGTTCTGTAACAAATGTAGGGCTACTTAAAATAAATACCATCACTTCTTGGAGATGGCAATGATGCTTTTGTTGGAGAACAAAGCAAAGAATGTTGATTAATATATGACTAAGGACTTACATTTGCAACCCAGTTTTGCTAGGTTGGTAAGGTTTGTAAGGTTGATTTCACACACTAGGCTGAATTTTATAACTGATAAAATATGTTTTTTACCATCATACACTTTTTTAGCCATGTAGCTTTTATTTTCAGCTTCGTCTGGCTCGCAGTGCTGAAGATATCAGTTGTATGTAATAAATAATAATAAAATATAACTAAGCTATAATAATATAGCTTAGTAAATGAAGATAAATAAAACTAAAGGAAACATTTTTTTTCATTTGGATAGAGTAGTAAGGGTTTAAAACCACTGTCAGTTTTTTATTTAATATTATATGCTCCTATTAGGGAATATTCACTCTGTCCAATCATCCTGATCATTAAAATCCCCGGAAATAAAACTGAGGATAAATCCAAAATTTTGAGTTGCCTCAAGGTGTAAATGAGAAATCTTCCAATGAGATTACAGGGAAGTGTAAAGAAATCTTCCTATTGAGGCAGCATTTTTTGCCCCTTTAATATTATTCAAGGTGAAAAGTTTTGGCTTCAGATATACTTAAAACACAACAACAAATCTAACCATCCTGACAGGTAGAGGGTAGTTTAGGAGAGTACAATGTATACGGCTTGTTCTCATGGCAAACACAATGCTTAACCCTATTCAGTACAAAGGTTAAATCATATCAGACTTTCATTTTAGATTTTCATATTAGACAGCCTAAAGGAATTTTAGTAGTCTACATGTAAGTGTCAAGAAACTGTATGCAATCCAACAGTCTGACCTATACCACTTACAAAATTTGCACATTGTGGTTTGAAAGAACCAAGAGTCACTTTCTGAACATGCCATCTGAAAATGTTAATTTTGTGGCCATTATGCTCACCTTAGGGCTTTATGGAGTTACTCGTCCACAGCAAAGATGCAAATAAGGCCTTCTGATATTTCTCTGACTTTTCTTATTTCCATATTGAATCCAGGATGGTAATTTCCAGTATTTAAGCCAGCACTTTTACATAATTCCCTTTTCACATTTTCTATATAATCTGTCGGTAGTAATGAGATGTAGCCAACACAAGAACAGTTATTGCAGAATGGACATCGCCTCTCACTTCCTACATAAACCATCTTAAGTTCTACCTAAGTGGCTACATGGTTGACCTCACTAGGCACCATGAGAAGGGGAGATTGACATGCATTCTTGAGCATTTGCTTAAATGCTCTATTAAGCTGCTCTATTGTGCTGAAGTTTAAATTCTTGTTGCTGCTAAGGATCATGAGTCATGTGCTGTCCTTCAGATTACTTTTAATGGATTTGCAACCGCTGCAAATCCTTGCTAATGTGGTTAAAAAGCATCCCATTCAAGTCAATAAAAGCAGTTCGAGTTGCAGATCATCCTGATGCGTTGATCTTCTGAAAACTAAAACGCAACTTTTCTTTACCACTTTCAGACAGTTGTAAAAATTGCTTTGAGCCATTCTTATTTTTTTTAGCCATATTCGGGGCTTTGGATAGTTGAGCACTGGTCCTATGGCAGTAAACCACAGTGGTAACACTTGGAATAACCACCCCTCTGAACATAACCTAATAATTTGTATAATAAATACAAAAAAGAACAAACAATCCAGCCTTGTGTCATGATGTGTTTTGGGGAGGTGTTAAATGCTTTAGTTGCACCCAACTTTACTTAATATTAAATAACTAATGGCAGACAGCATATAACCCTATATGAACAGCCTGGGGAATAGAAGAAGAATAGGAGCCATGATTGAAATTTTAAAATACATTAGGAGTGTTGTTAAGGTCTAGGAGGGCTAAATGGTAAAAAGAGAAAAACCCTTGGTTTATGTTTCTATGCTACTGGAACCTTTATGGAGCCAGCTTTACAAGCCAGCTGGTCAACCATATCTGGGGTTACTGGCCAAGAAAAAGAATAATATTGAAGCATTTAAAAGGGATGGGAGCCTAGATTAGTTTTAGTTTAGATTACCACAATTTAATCTTCACTCTCCTCATAATGTTAGTATTTGTTATTATTACTGTTTTAAATTGTATTTCACCAAAGTGTCTATTGCCTGGTGCCTATTTTTTACTTGACAACCTGGAGGAAAAGCACACCTTATAACAAAAATGCCTTATGGTCATGTAAGTGTGTTTGGGACATTCATAATATGGATTATCAACTATCAGCTGAAGGACAATATTTTCTGAAGGGGGCACTGATAAAGCTACATGTTTCATTTGTGCATTATTTTTGTGCATTAATATAAAGTGAATTTATGAAGTCCACTATTTTGTGAACTCGGAGTCCATCTCAATGCATAAAAACAATAATTGCATCAATGGACTGGAACAGATTTTTGCTGGGTTGTACTGAAAAAAGGTGTGTTGGAGTAAAATTTAAAACAAATTGCACTAAAAATCACACAGGTGCATTGCCCAAGTATCTGGTGAGAACTAGTAAAAACATTCACAACTAACAATATCAAATAGTCACATTTTTTTTAGAAATTCCAAAAAGTCAACAAATATCAACCTGCACCCAAAATCTAAAATAAACAGAAATAATAGAATGGGGCACACTTCATTTTAAATATATTTATATTAATTATCAAAACCTATACATATATTTTTAATGGGTATCCCAGTGTATTACATTTCAGCCATAGAGAACTTTGAAAGTACAGTTCATTATCAGAAAGCAGAGGAGTACAAGCGGGACTTTCAAGGCAAAATATACATCAGTTTACAATAATTACAGATTCACATACTAAAATTTATAACTTTATTACAAATCCTTAAAACCAAATCAGAAGTGTAACATATATACTTATTAATCTAACAATGTGCATCTAATGACATAACCACCAAAAACCTCTACGCGTTTTGTGGAACTCGCCCACCTCTTCAGGAGGACATGGTTCTACAATTACAAATACATATAAATTGTAAACAGATACATCAAAAAATGAATTTACCAACATAATCACAGTGTTTCAAACATTTTGTACCAATTATTTTGTGAACTCCCCTCAGATGTCAAAAGGGTTTCAGGCAAAACGAGGTGGGGCAAATGGTGATGCTCAAGTTGCACCTAGGGACCTCAAAAGTTTCACCAGGCCAGTCTTTTCTTATCTGTATTTTATAAAGTATGAAAACCAAATTGACCAATATGTGTATAAACAAACTCAAACACTTACACCATCACCTGATGTGCATTTGCTGAGATTAAACAACCCTCCATTATAGAGGTATATAAAAAACAAAAACATGTAAATTTGTGTCATTTAACCAAATACCAAGCGAGCAACGACTACACAAAAGTATTATTTCTTATTTGTTATTGTGCAAAAAAAGTAAAAAAAAAATGACAATTGAAATATGTCCGATATAAAGGGTGACCATCTAGTGAATCTATCTAAAGAAAAAAAATCAGTGTATAATCTCATTACCCACTAATATATATAGTATATATTATGTGCCCATATACCAAATGAAAAAAACCCATTCCGGAATAATTTGGCACTTAAAATCTCAATAATTACCAAGTTGTTCGCTGGTATTCAGCCAACCAATGCCTATTTGCCACTGTGAAAACCAATACCTAAAATCAACAACTTCTGCTAACATTCTCAGAGTTTCTTACTCAATAGTTTGAATGCACTTACATATAAGAGACCTCTATAACGAATCCACAATGTGTTCCTGTTTCTATGAGTCCACGACCTCCCGCCAAAGTCACACTGAATATTCCCTGAGCTGCTATGTGGATCCCTGATGTGTGCAAAGCCTCACCTTGCCCCAACTCATCTTATCTGCAAGCTCTGCTGACGGCGTCCCTCGTGGTGGGTCACGGCTCCACCCCCTACAGCGACTCCTGTCTATGATGGTGTGATGCTTCAGTCCTTAGTGCGGAGCATCTTCAGCCAATTCATACAATAGGGAGGACGATGGTGGACAATGGGGAAACATTCAGGCTTCAAATTGAAGCCTGGTTCCAAATGGAACTCTGCATGTTGGTCCGAAAACCGGGTGACAATTCTTAGTTTGCTCTCTGTTCCTTTTATGGAAAAATTAGGTTTATATAATAGGTCATTATCAATAAAATGACTCAAGTGGACAAAATCCAGCATGTACATTCAGTCTGTAAGCGAGATAACGTATCACTTTGGGCTCCACTTTACTGGTCTGATCCTTAAATATGTTTTAAAACATTGTATTAGTTGTAACTCCTTCTTGATAGAAAGATAGGGTAAACTTTCCACGGCATTTCATCTTAATTGCATCCTTCAGCTGGTCCAGGAGGTTAGCATAATACTGTCTGATGATACTAGAGGCCTGAGGTATGTAGTCCACCAACAGAATACCAGAAAACAGACACCATGACTTTTTTGACCGACTTCTGGGTTTGGAACTTCTTCGGACGTGGGGACCAACTGTGGCGCCATTTTTTTGACTGTTCCTTGGTTTCAGGGACATTGATGTGGAGCCAGGTTTCATCCTCAGTCACTAACCTAGCTAAAAAGTCCTGTGCAGCTTCAAAATGGGCCAAAACGGCTTTGGATGCTTCAACTTGTTCCTTCTTCTGATTACTGTTCAAACATTTCAGCACCCACTTCGTTGAAAACATGTGCATGTCTAGGATAGTGGTGATAACAAACCCAACTTGCTCCCATGAGATGACAAGTATCTGGCCTATCTTTTTTGCGGATACTCACCGGTCCTCAATATTCAGCTAATAGACAGCATTGAGGTTGAGGTCTTCTTCCTTGAGTTCATTTACTCAGGCTGCAGGTCTTGGAAGGTAAAGCCCGCCTCCAGTTACAACCCACCATGACCACTGTTATGGCCCATAGGCCCAACACTGTCTCAGGGGCCCACCCAAACCAACTTAAAGGGGCACTCCAGCACCCGGGATGCCCCTTCACCACGAATTACCACAGGGCACTTACCTTCCCCCAGACCCCAACCGCCAATACACTAAATCGCCTAAATTTCAGGGAGGGTGGGCGGGAATTTTCTTCTTGTAAAAACTGATGACTTCCGTCACAGCCCCCCCCTTCACTTTCCCCTATCCCTTTCTGCTCCTCCCAGAGCATCTTTCAAACCTTTAACTCTTTCTCCCTCCTTTCCTTCTAACCCCCCCCTTTTTTTCTTCGCTGGGCAACCCCTTACACCCCTCTCATGAAGGCCCTGCTCTTATCTTGCTATGGGCCTTTCTTGACTAGGGTAGTGCAGATCCCACGCCCCCGCTCGTTTCTTCCTCCCCCCCTCCTTTTATTCAATCCTTATTCCACCCATACTTACCCCTCTCTTTATACTTGAATCACATCATATTTTACCTTTTGCTTGCCAACCTTGCTTGTTTGCTGGTCAAAACACAACACCTTTTGGACTTAAAATTGGCTGGCAAGCAGCTGTTTCTTTATTTATACAAACACATAATTAACATAACATTTGCATAAATACCATAAATACAAAACAACCATAAATATTTTAATTTACCATAAATACCATAAATACCATACATACCATTAATAACCATAAAACTATAAATAGCTATAAATAACCCAAATATTAACCTTTTAATAACCCCCAACATTTTAAAATATTAACACCCCCCAAACTTTAGACTATCCTTTTAGTCAACTTCCTTGAGTTAATTTACCCAGGCTGCAGGTCTTGGAAGGTAAAGCCCACCTCCAGTTGCAATAGTTGCAACCCACCATGACTACCGTTATGCCCCCTAGGCCCAACCCTGCTTTAGGGGCCCACTCAAACCAACTTAAAGGGGCACTCCACCACCGGGGATGCCCCTTCACCACCGAATTACCACAGGGCACTTTCCTTCCCCCAGACCCCAACTGCCACAGCACCCAAGGGTGACCACTCATTCTTTAGCTCCCCTCCCCACACAAAGGGCCCATTGCACCCCATCCTGCAGGCCCAAGAACCAAAGGTCAGTTCCTATGGCATTCAAGGGCACCCCGTCCTGCCGCAGATACCACCATGTCTCCTTCTCCAACTCTCTATGTCTCATTACCACACCTCCATTCCTGGCCAAAAATCTACCCACCTCCTGATTGACCTTGATTCTACCTCAGTTGATTCCTTCAACCGACTTTGCATCCTGCCAAGTGGTCCTTGCAATTATATCCGACCACACTATCAGCATCCCAGGAAATTCCACCTGCAATCTTAGAAAATCCAATCTTATATCTTGGATCAGCTCACTTATGGCTCTTTTTTCTAGGTCGTTACCTCCTGCATGCACCACTAACACATTGGGCAGCCTATCCAGCCTATCCAAATTTTCTAACCTCCGGCACTACCCGACTCCAAAACATTCCCGGAATCCCGATCCACCTCACTGTGGCTTCCGCTCTGGGCACCCCCAGCTGCCTGCCGTCCACCCTGACCTCGGCTCTCCGGGCACTCCACCACACAAAAGAATGTCCGAGGATCCACACAAAGCCTGGTTCACCACCTGTAATTACAAAACAAACCATGCCAGCCCCATAGTTCACAATAATGGACCATCCCCCTGCCCTCCCCCCTAAGCGACCCCCTTTTTCTTTTTAAAGCAAATGAGGCCTCACATACACTTTAAAACGCTTCGACTCCGAATGACCAATTCGTTTTATTACTGACTCCCCCACACCCCACTTAGCATGGCCGCCCTGATCCTAAAAGAATGTGATTAAAAATCTTTTTTCTGCACCCCTAACCTCTCCAAACCCTGCCGGAACACTGCCACAAATTGAAAGGGTGACAAAAACTGCTTATTTTAGTGAACCAATAGGGGACCTACTCCTTGTAGTCTGACTTTTAGAAATTCTTCCAAAGCTTGCACCAGACAAACCCCCGAGCCATGTAAAGGAAAGAGTTAAAACCTCCCCCTAACTGATCGGTTTTGGACTTCCTAATCCTCAAACTCACCTTATCCAGATGGAGAACCACATCCTCTACTAGGATCCCCCCCGATCGATCCTTGGACAGGCTCACCAGCTCTCCTACCCTCATGGCTCCAAAGAAAGCTGTAACAAAGGCAGGCCTAAACAGTAAAACTTCATACTTCCCAAAACAAATTGTGTCCAATCTCTCCACCAAACTGTGCAATAACTCGAAAGATAATGGCCTCGTACTATCCTGCACACTCCTACTGTACCCTTTAAGAGCTTGCCACACTATAAATGCCTTGGTTACATCTGTCATCCCCTTAAGCTTGAAACCAAAAGCCAAACCTGCCACCAATCTATTCACCACCGCCACTGATGCTCCTTCAGCAAATTTCTTAGCCAAAAGACACAACACCCCTTGAACTTGCAGCCCCTTCGCATCAACTCTGCCATGTAATCCACTCTTTCCATAACGCTTCGTATGCCTTCCAAGTCCGTTCACTCACCTACCGTCGGACCAACCCTCCGATAATCCCCTCGCAATCCCCCACAGATTCTCCGGGCACTGATGACCGCATTGCCCCTCCTCTGGTGCCAACACGTGAAACCTGTCCCACTGTAAACAAGATAAAGCGTCGGCCACACCATTAGCAACCCCAGGAATATGTCTAGCAAATATGAACACATTATATTCCATACACTTAAAAACCTCATGCCTCGCACAGCAGGCCCGGATGAAACTGTAAAACTATTAATGGCCTGCACAACCTCTAAATTGTCACAGTAAAAACCAACCTTTTTGTTAGCCAACTCCCTCCCCCACAGTTCCATTGCCAACACGATAGGAAACAATTCTAGCACTATCAAATTCTTAACCAAACCTTCGTCCACCCAAACTTGCCGCCACACCCCCACGCACCATTTTCCCCCAAAATAAGCCCCAAAACCAACCCACTCCTGCCTTATCCATAAATAGTTCTAAATCCACCACGTCAACTGGTCCTTCTAACCACAAAGCTTTCCCATTGAACTTCTCCAAAAATATATCCCACACTTCCAAATCTGCCCACACCCCCCCCATTTAACCTCACAAAATGACCCGGTGCCTTAACCCCAGCTGTAGCGGCCGCTAACCAGTGACAAAAAACTCTGCCCATGCGATCACCCTGCATGCAAAGTTCAGTTTTCCTAACAAGGACTGTACCTCCTACAACCGCATTTTTCTGCGCCCCTTTGCGGCCCTCACATCCAGCCTCAGTGCCTCCAACTTATCCCTAGGCAACCTATTCTCCTTCGCAACCGTGTCCAGTTCAATGCCCAAAAAGGTCAAGGCCGTCACTGGCCCTTCCGTTTTGTCATCGGCCAATGCAACCCCAAACCGCTCAGCCACATGCTGCAAGGTGGCCAATACCACCCTGCACACTGAGCTGCCCGCCGGCCCTATCAACAAGAAATCATCCAGGTAATGGATGACTGAGCCTACTTCCGCCACAAACTGGACCACCCATTCCAGAAAGGTACTGAACTGCTCAAACAAGGCACATGAAATGGAACAACCCATGGCAAGGCACCTATCAACAAAATACTCTCCCTCCTACTTACATCCCAACAACCCCACGCAATCTGGGTGAACTGGCAATAGCCTAAAAGCTGCCTCAATGTCCACTTTCGCCAACAAGATCCCAAGCCCATACTTCCTCACCCACTTGATCGCTGCATCAAAGGAAGTGTACGCCACTGCACACACTTCCGTATTGATACCATCATTCACTGATCCCCCCGTGGGAATGATAAATGATGGATCATCCTGAACTTTCTTGCCTCTTTTTTAGGGACCAAACCCAGTGGGAAAATAACCAAACCCTCAACTGGTGGGGATGAAAATGGGCCACTCATCCTACCCAAACTCACCTCCTTGGCCAATTTGTCCTTCACCACCTTTAGGCTTTACCTTCTGGAAATCTCAGCGCCAGCTTCAAATTCCACGGCTCGTGTGCTAAACCCGCCACGGGGATCCGGAAGCCCACTAAAAACCCCTCTTCAAGACCTCGGCTGCCACCATGTTTAGGTATTTATCTAAAAAGGGAAGCATCCTTGCGACCTTCACCAGTGTTGCCCCCTTTTCCAACACCTTCCCCGCCCTGGAACTCTGCTTGAAAAATCTCGCAAACCCGTAATGGCCCCCACAGCCATTCGTGGCAAAAATGACATCCCCCCCAAATATACATCCCCATTCGTTATACAGCCAGCACACCCCTTTCTTCTTACCCCAGACCGGCAGCCCCCCAACCTGTAGCCCGCTGGGCCCCCTTGAAACGACTGACTAACCCCTTGCCTACCCATTGCCATCAACCTCATCCACAAACCTCATCCACAAAACATGTCCTTGTGGTCCCATTTTAATGATGACCGCACCGCCTTCCTTTGGTGGAACTGCTCGTCATATCTCAACCAACAAGCCCCCCCATATTGCCTATACGCTTCCCTCACCGTATCTAAATAACAAAAAAGTGCCGCGCACTGATCAGGTTGTTTCTCGCTGATTACACCAGCTAAAATGCTAAAAGCCTGAATCCAGTTGAGAAAAGTGCGTGGAATTAGCCTGTGCCTCCTCTGTTCACTCTCATCCTTCCGCCCCTCTCCCCCTGCCCCCCCTCTCTAAATTAAACCTTTCAAGTGGAAGTAACAAAAAAATGTCCACATATTCCCCTCTAAAAATCTTTTCCCATACCTCTTCTTTCAAGTGAAATCCCAATGGCCCTTCAAAGAACACATACACCTACCCCCGGGCCGCATCACTAATTAAATCCCTATCACCTACAACCCCCCCACTCCACCCCAGCAACCCTTCACCGTTTGTCTGTCCCAGCTCCCCTCCTGCTCTTTCCTTCCCCCCCTTGCCCTGGAACACCACTTCCATCACTACCTTTCCCTTCACCTCCCCCCCCACCCCCCCCCCCCCCCAACCGGGCCCCCCTTCACCCAAACTACAGACCCCCTCAACACCCTCGTCCAGTTATTAGACTGGACCCGTCCAGTTATTAGACTGGCTTGTCTCACCCCCCTCGCCCTACTTGCAGATTCCCCAGAGCCCCCCAACACTGTGTCCTCAGCGCTTTGTGCCTCCCTCCCCCCTCCAACCTGCGGACCACCTCCCTCAACCAAGTCAATATTTCCTGAACCCCCCACCAATGGCCCCTGCTCACTACACCCCCCCACTCCCCTTCCCTTTGGTAATCTCCCTGTCCCTCCCCAACCATAGAGCACCCCACCCCTCCGGTGGAACGCCTCCCATTCTACCTTGCAGCCCCTCTGCCAGGGGTCCTGCCGCCTCTCGTCCCAGGCCCCGCACCACCTCCGGCACCTGGCCTGCGTCTTCGTCATCCAATGAGGACACTTCTCCCACTGACCTCAGCGCTTCTGCTCCACCCCGCGTCACTTCCGGTTTCCCTCTGACCACAAGATCTGGACTTGGACGCCACCTTCCTTCTCCCAGGATCCGGCTCCACCATGGTTTCTTCCGCAGACCTCCTTACCTCTAGGTAAGCCTCCTTCCCAGGCCGCATCCTCGAACGGACCGGCCGCCGCCAACTTCCGCTGGGCCCCCGCAGTACACGAGGTCTCAGCTTCAGACAAGACCCTCCACCGCCGGTCTGGCAACCCAGACGAGTGGGCGCTGCGTTCCCTGGCAGCCGCAGCCCCCTTCCTGGAAGCCGCCCGCCGGGCCCTTGCAGAACGCGAGGCCCCGGCTTCAGGTGCGGCCCCCCTGACATGGCCGCACCGGTCCTAAAATGGGGGCTGCGTCCCCTGCTGACCACAGCCCCCCACTACGTGTTTCACACCGGGACCTCGCTCCACCGGAGGTCCAAGGCACCAGAAAGGCCTCCCTAGCCGAGGCCTCACCACACTCTGAAATGGGGCAGCGTTCCCTGCCAGCCACAGCCCCCCCACCTGAACTCCGCCTGTGAGGGAGATTTCTCCCTGACTTGGCCCTGCCACGGGCAGATCTGTGCCCGGCAACCCAGCCGATCTCTGGGTGCAATCTCATCAGGTGCTCATGGTAAATAAACTAAAACATCCATTACATATTTCTTAGCCAAAATATAGATTTAAACCTTTTTTGGGGGTCAAGCTATAACAAGTCTGCTTTTTTGGTCTTCCACCACACTCCAGCCACAAAAACTGTTGCTAATTCAATTAGCAATTATTATATTCATAAATCCATCCAAATAACTGCTCCACCACATGTATCAACAGCTATATATGCATGTTTGATATTTGTAGATGCATGCAATGTGTGATAAAGTGATGGTGGTGAAATGCATCACAATGGTTTATATGCTTCTGACCCCTGAAACATTAACCCGACCCCTGCACTCAGTATGTTAGATAAAATGACCCCTGCACTCAATTCATGGTGTGCTAACTTCACCACTTAATTGCTGCCCTCGGGCTTCCCCAGACCTTTCACACTCCTATCAACGATTCTAGGGAATCCAGAGTTTTGCTGGGGGGCACGATTTCCAGTTACACCATGACCCTCCCAGTTGATAATTTCTTATGCTCGCTATTACATTCAACTGATATCAGTTACAATGTTCTCAGATTTCTTGTTGGCTACAGAATTCCTTCCCCTTATGGTATGGATAAGAGAAAGTTCTGCAGCTATGAAATATTTCAAGGGTTTCCTCATATTAAAAAGGTAGAAAAACCCTGATTTAGACTATCAAAAGCCCTATGACTGGGTGCCACCATCCTGGACGTGATATCAGCAGCAGTCCTAGCAGATTTGGAGCTGCCACTTACGTGATAATCTCTAGTATTATTTAATTATATAGTACAATTCACTTTTCTTCTTTCTGACAGCTAAATAAAAGCTTATGTAAGGAAGGTGATTAAGCACCTGGGCCAACACAGTCAATAATTTGACAGTCCCCCAAAATAGATTGGCTTTGCTAGGGAACTGCAACTTTCTGGAATGTCAATGCAGAGCATACTTGCTGAATAATTCTCACAATTACATCTTTTCCATCCTGCAATGATGAGAAGTCCAGAATTCTGTTATTTCTGTATACCCTGAAGCCACCAATTATACTTAGTTTATTGCAAACTTTTTCAGCCATTGGACAGTGCCAAGAATGGAGGCTTTATACAACAGGGTGCACAAGGGGAAAAAGCCACCAGAGGCAGGCAAATCGTTTTAGGGAAAACGGTTTATGCATGTCTCTTTTTCCAAAAAAAAACCCCTCCACCCCCTGTTGAAATCTTTTCTTTTGAGTTTAGTTCTGTTTAATGGCCACCTATTGTAGCACATGCTGCAGATTTTGAACTTTCTACAGATATGCCATTGCCTAATGCTGCCATCTGCTGGTTAAAACTGATATTTCATACAACTTTCATCAAAAAAAGTTTGTTTAGTAATGCATAAACACTATTTAAATAATAATAACACTATATACATATATAATTTATATATTTATTATTTTTGTTCCCCAATGTCCCTCTTATCTATAGGAAATAAAAAGTCAAATTTGTCAGCATTGTTTATTTACCAGAAAAATTAGTTACTGTTTTATAAATACAGAAATTAACTTTTACTAAATCATCTTTTACTAAATATGTGCTTTCTTGTATTTGGGTTTCCATTATCAGCAAATAGGTACCCATTTGCTATTTGTTTGCATTTTTTAATACAATAACAAATGTGGATCTAAATATTGCATGCGATAGAATGTCATATCTGAAAATTAGATAATTGTTAATCATGTGATTGGTTAACATAATCATTCCCTTTCTTTTATAGGAATACATAATCACTAATTATATTCTAGTGGGGGTAATCCAACAGGCAGAGTGGTGATTAGGATCAGAATGTTTTGTACCCCCCAGGGGTGAGTTATGATGAAAGGTTTGCAGATGATGCTGCAGATACCAAGGGATTGCGTAAGAGGTAATTGCCTAGCACTGGTAAAAAAAATGAGGAAATACATTTTATACAAGCTCATCTTCCTGGTAAATTCAATTTAAGTAGCAGACACGTTCAGCAATTTTTTTCAGTGCTACAAATATTGTTTGTTTTTTGTTGCATGTTAGTGCAGTTTTCAGCAGACACATCTAAAATGCACAATTCTTGTACTAATACCAAATTAGCCTGGAAAACAAATGCATATCTAAGATCAGTACGAGTCCTAATATTACCTAATAAACAATATGGATTATAAACAAATCAAAGAAAATGTATAAGGAAAATCAATGCAGGGCTTCCCCACAGTATGGCAGCACTTTAAAGGTAATTTCACACCTAAACTCTGTGTCGAATTAGCTATTCTATCCCATCCACCATTATATTTGATACACACTGAGGCTCCCCTGGAATTCATTTAGGCACTTTTCTTTCTCCAAGGAGGGCAAAAAAACCCCGACATCCTATGAAGTTGTTATACTTGTTCTATTGGAGTGAACTTTTTCTTTGCATGTTTGTGGAATGTGGGAGTTAATCAGAGTACCCAGAGGAAACCCATGCAAACACAGGGAGAACCTGGAAACTCCATGCAGATAGTGTTCCCACCAAGATTCAAACCTAGGAGCTAGCACTTCAGAGGCCAGAGTGCTAACCACTGAGCCACCGTGCTGCCCATCTTTATGTTCAGACTGGCACTGAGATTTCTGTGCAGTTACCACTTTCTAATACCGGTTAACCACTGTCTCTGGGAGAGTTCACCTGTAGCATCTACCCATAGTAGCGAGAAAATAATAGGGATGGCAGTGAGATATTTAGTACTGCACAACTATCAAGTTATTGAGGAACCAGTGCTAAAGCACCAGTGGCTGAGCAGCTGGTGTGGTGCCAGTCCCAACGAGCTGCACAAAATTGCTTGACCCCAGTGCAGGTCTGAACCTGCACCTAGAAAATCTGTAGCTTGATGCCTGATGATTTTCTTGATCTGCATTCTTGTTCTGGGTCCATGATTCAGCATAACAGACAGGTAAATGACTAATTTTCATGCCAGAATGTGTAGTGGAGGCCCCCATATTTTTATCTTCTACAGGTATATTTAGGGTTCATTTGGTCCATTTGATAGAACTAAAAGCATATGACACACAGAAAATCCACCCATTTCAACTGCCCTAACATTAGGCTCAGTTTATTGGGCTATAACACATAACAGTCTTCATTTTCAATCATTGTTATTTTCAATTTCATTGTCTGTCATGGATTAAAATAAATATTGGAATGGGTCTTTTATGCCTTTGATAATTCCATACGATCCTTAAAACCTATGCTTCACTAATAATAAACAGCATCTTGTTACATGACTCTTTCATATGAACTTTATTGGAATTTTAGGTTTTAATCTCTTTTCAACTTTAAACAAATGGAAATTAAAAAAAATATATACTAGTAACGACTTAAAAAACAGCATACAGTTGGGGGCATGGGTAAATTATTTAGGGCTGGGTTAAGGGCAATAAGGGATCAAATAGGAATATTTTTTAAATTATTATTATTAATAATTAAAATAATAATAATAATGAATGCTTCATCAAGTGATGCCTTTTTAGTCTATCATTCACATGATTTACATAAAATCAATACACAGAAACTATGCAAACATTTACCAGTCAGTGCTAAAATGGTTCACATTGGCAGCATGTAGGACCTCAGAATTTCAGACATGGAACCCACTGTAAGATTGCCAAAAATCGAGTTTAATACAAAATTGTTGTGCCTGGCTGTAATGCATGTTTACCAGACAGACTAAGAAAGTCAACATTTGTGGTTTGCTGTTTGACCTTGTGTCTCCATATTCTTCACATGAACTTTAGGTGAACTTGCGCTTGGAGCTAGGTGCATGAATTATCCTTCTTTTTCTAAGTTATATTGTGTTGTAAAAGAAAAGCATTCTCATAGAAACATTTTATGTGCACGCCATTTACATCTATACATAGGAAGATGTTCAACAACAGATTTCACGGAGAAGGACAAAAGTGATGTGTGTCACGCTGTATTAGCACATGCTGTAAAGAACACAACTTGAATGATGCATTCTAAAAATCTGTGTTAAGGATTTGTTTTTCCATGCCTGTGAAAAAAGATCAAGAAGATCACAAGAAGTGAAGTGCAAAATGAAATGTTTAGGAGACAGCCCTATAGAAGCCTAGCAAATGTTGCTGTTCAGTTGTGGCTGCCAAACAGATTGGTTGAAAAATGGAGTGTCTTATATTAGTTTTTTTCTCCCAAAAAATGTTTATTAGGGCTTATTTTCAGATGATGTCTTATTTTTTCACAAACAGCAATCAACATTTATTCTTGAAGAAAAAGTCAACATTTATTGAAATATTGTTACGGATATAAGGGAGGGGAGGAAAGCAGAAAGATAAATACAAGGGACTAGGCCTTCAATGGCTAGGGAAAAGGGAATGGTCACCCCTTATAGACACCCTAACCTAGCCCTGACTCCTGACAGTATGAATATCCCCTGATGGTGGGAATACTCATACACTGGAACCTAGGCCCTAGTAGCCCTGAATTGCCCTAGGAATAGTGACTGGGCTTGAGACTACTGGTTCCTTCCCTGATGAAAGAACCAGTGTCCCCCTGAGGCCTAGTAACAACCAAAGAACAACAAAACACCAAAAGTAGTTCAACTTATCCTAATTAGCAATTTAGGAGCAGGAACCCTGAAGAGGACAACACACCATCTCTTCACATCCCAGCAGTGAATATCAACCGCATAGCATGAAGTGTGAGGCCAGACTAAATGGAGGAGCAGTAATGACCACCAGCTGCAGCTGATACAAGGGCTCATTACAAACAACAACACAGAAACAAGTAAAAACAAAGAGACTGTCAGATAACCTCACGTGCAGCTTGTCTCACAGATCTTCTAACCTCAGTCACGGAAGGGACCGTGACAAATATAGTCACCTCATCACTTTCTGGAACATCTTCATAACTCTCCTTTAGAACCATTGGCAGCAATTTCTCATGTCTAGCAATAGCACTTTCCTTAAATGAGCACCTCTTGTCCATGTATTTATATATATGGGGTAGGGCTTACATTTTAAGCATCCTTAAAAATACAGAAAATTATGATAGGGCTTACTTTCTGGGTAGGTCCTATTTTCCGGAAAACAAGGTACAATTAATTTACATTTGGGTATGGGGGGTCATTTTAGCACAGCAAGGGGGAGGGCAAAACAGAAAAGTGCATTTTGGTTTTAGAGTGTATTTATTCTCAAAAGCTAATTTTTTGATTTAGAAGTTTGGCACCTATGGTGGATTTTTATTGCTGGCTGTCCTTTCCTTTCCCAGTGACCGTATTGTCCTTGTTTACTGTTGAAGAATGACAAGGAATAAGGCTTTTCCTTTTGTGGAGGTGGCCAGACCCATAGGAGGCACAGAAGTGTGGCTCTAGTCTGAAGTGACAGGCAAAATATATGAAGTAGGGAGCCATGAGCCACCTTACATCTCCAACAAGTTGTCTCTACATGAGGGTATATTTTTGCCAGCTTAACCGGCATTCTGTACCATCTAGTGAGTAGCTTGTAGTTGATTTCTTGATACTTATTGCTAACCAAAGCTTTTTTGTCAAAGTACAACATCATCTCCTGTTGCTCATCTGTGAATTTGAAACCCAAGTCCTACTCCCATCTAGTCACAAATACTGGAGTATCTCCATCCGTTCGCGTGATGAGAACACTATACGCACATGACAGAGAGCCTCTAACACCTGTTTGAGAGTTGCCCAGCGATTCTAAAGGCAAAAGTGGGCGGATTAACTGAGATGGAGAAGGGAAGGATCTGAGAAATTGAGTCAATTGAATACTGTGCCACACACTCAAAGCTGGCAGATCATGATCAGCTTGTAGATCTGTTAATGAACCTCATGCATCTCCCCTCAAAAAGTGCTCGACTCTAAAGAACCCTTTGACCCACCACATTCGAAAAATCAGGTCTAAGTGGCCAGTAGAGAAATCATGATGACCCAACACGGGTGACAATAGAGATGGAAAAGCAGGGACCCCTTGTGTCTGAAAGTATTTGGCGATCGCCTTTAAGTAGGACCTATCAATGAGTGCTTGGTTATCCTGTTTTGAGCCGCTGAGGGAACAATTGCAGTCATTCTTTACCAGCTCAGGCGCTGTATTTTATTGCATGCCAGTAGAGCAGTTCAAATTAGGGCTTTAATTCAAAAAAACATTTCATGGAACGGCTGCTTAGTTCCACTTGTATCTGACAATGATGACAAAATACTGGCTGCCACAGCCAAATGTAACTGTGCTCCAAAATAAACACTCAAGAGGTCTTGGAGGAAGTAATATAATGTTTCATAATTCCTTTACTTAAAAGCTGTTTGTTTTGGACGCAACAGAATTTAACTGATTCTCTGCCTTTCTGTAATGACACAACAAATATGAAATACATGGATTTATAGTTATTTGTATTGACCAAGACTAGAACTATAACACAAATAAATTTTTTCACTTGCTTAGGATTTTTCAACATTTTTAGTGTATTTCAGGTCTGCTGAATCCAGAAATGACATTAGTTTCTTTGAATTGGCTCTAGTTCTTGTGATACAAGAATCCTAATAGACCAACAACAAATGTTAACACAGCATATTATTATCAATCCTTGTTTACACTGATGCTTTGCATTTTTAATAATAAATGTAGCATTATTTTCATGAAACTTTCATTTGCCTTCTTTTTATTCATACATTTTTTTTTTTTACAAAAATATGAATTCTTCAAGAAGTTGTTTAAATGACCCTAATGTATTTTGCTACATTTGTGGTGAATATTCCCGGCAAAAACAGAGAAGAAAAATTACTGAAAGCCCAAAAATCATCATAATGATTGTTTTTCCCTGATTTGGAATCAGCAAGACAACCTATGCCACATGGTGCTGATGTGCCTATACCAGTGTTCAGTACACTCCCTGATATTCCTGTATTGGACATGGACATGTTTCATCAAACCAGTAGTTCTCCCTAGAAGAGCTCAATGATTTATTATATGACCTAAGTCTGTCAAAATAAGCATCCAACTTTTTTAGAATTCAGGCTAAAAGAAAAGAACTGTCTGAGACAGGAAGTTAAAATAACGATTTATAGGGAAAGAGAGGTGACCCTCCTACCATATTTCAGTGAAGATGGAGACTTTGTGTACTGTTGTAACATCCCTGGACTACTAGCCCATATAGGTATACCAAAATACTGAGCAGAAGACAGAAGATTTAAAAATGGTGAACTTCCTACTTGTACAGCAAAGTGGACACACAAAGTACCCATGTTTCATCTGCTTGTGGGATAGTAGAGCAAAGCTGGATCACTGGGAAAAAGAGACATGGCTTCCAAGGGAAAACATGAAAAAAGGTGCAGCGAACATCATTAACAAGCCAATGGTTGACAAAGAAAAAATCATTCTCCCTCCACTACACATAAAGATGGGATTAATGAAGCAATTTGTTAGAGATCTGAACAAGGACAGTGATTGCTTCAAATACATTTGTAGATTCTTCCCTGGATTGAGTACTGAAAAATTAAAAGCCTGAAGTTACATGACTGATACTGAAGCTTCTGCCTGGCACAGGTGTGTCATGGTTGTCAAGAACTTCTTGGGTAACTGAAGGGTTAAAATAGCTAATCTAATTTGAGCCATATATGTTCCTGTAAGAAAGTTGTATTTCTTCTTCTGTCTACTCATTTTAATTGTAACCAGATGGGGAAAAAGTTGAGAAACATGTTGCTCGTGCCTCTCTTTTTCTCTCCGCAGGAACCTACGCATCCTTTCCAACCAGAAGATGTGGTGATAGTCCAGCGCCTGGCAAAAGGGTGAAAACAGACAGAGTTTCCGTTTGGACCACCCACCCGAGTGGGAGCAGTCACCAGAACAGCGATTCTCACAGAAGAATCTGGATTCACACTAGCAGAGTGAAAAGGGTCCCTGAGGCTTCTTCTCCGGCGTCGAATGGAGACAAAGAGGTTGAAGCAGGTGTGAAATCCCTGAAAAGTGCCTTGCCACAGGCTGAAGATGATGGCCCCTCAATATTCTGGGAGATTTGTTTGTCTGTTGATAATTATTAATCTTTGTATTTTCTTGCCAGTCTGGCTTATTAGTACTTGTATCTATCGTCCAGATGAGATGAGTTTCTTATGTGGTACACCGAATAATCAGTCAGTATCCAAAAGAGCTCAGGAGCAAGATCCCTTGCTCCCGACCCCTTTGATTCTGAACAGAATAGTATAGTCAGGATGGCAAATGCCCTGAATGTTAGCTAATTGTGCCTTGAAGACCTGCAGAGCCCACGGGACCTTATAAAAACATGTGTTGTTGCTGTGCCTACACCCGATAAATCCCTCCTTGAAGTCTGGTCGACGACTAAAAATACACAATCTTTTATTCCCTTGACTTCTGTGGGGAATGTCAGAAATTAGGATATAGCAGGGATAATATTAGAATAACTACTGTTAATGTGACTGAAGTAGAGACCTGTTTTGCCTTTTCTCAGGATATGACCTTATATTGTGATGATAGAGACATAAAAAGAGGATTACCTAAGAATAGTGTAAATTATTATATTAATGACACCTGTAAAAAGAATGGTAGGATTGTTAGCTCCCTGGATAATTCCATGAGTTGTAATAAGACAATTGTGACTCCCAGTTTTATCTATAATATAATGCTCCCTAAGGAATGGTTTTTGTCATGTGGTAACAGCACTTACAATTACATTCCTGCCAATGGTATTGGAGGTCCCTGTGCATTATCCGGGGTGACTTTGGCCCTTCCTGGACAACCCCCTATCAGGAGAGCTTACAGATCGGTTACCAAGACTTTATCAGAAAACTGTGACTCTACTCTACCCCTTCTCAGCCGTGCAGAAAATACAAGTTTGGGGGCCTCTATATTGGGAGAGCCTGGACTGGCTATGTATAATACTACTATAATAATAATACTATAATAATAATACTATACTATAAATTCTATTGCATGTGACCTGGCTAAATCTCTGAATCATACTTCTACCGCCTTATCAAACATGCTCTTAGATCTACAAGGAGTAAGAGGAGCAGTGCTGGAAACTAGATTTGCTGTAGATTATTTATAAACTTAAACATAATGTAGGGTGTCAGGATTTTAAAGGAATGTGTTGTTTTAATTTACTGACCATTCCAGATCAATCCAGTCCCATATTCCAGCATTACATGAAATTGCCAATATTATCAGGGAGGATGTTGGTTCATCCTCCTGGCAGGACTGGTTATTGAGCTGGCTGCCAGATTTGAGTTGGTTAAGAACATTATTTATCAGTATTGTAATTATAATTGCTTCCTTGATTATTTTATGTTGTTGTATCCAATGTATCCCTTCCCTCATACAGATATTCTGCGCTATGTGTTCAAAGCCCACAGATCCTGGACAAAAATATGCTATTTACCTCTCTATGTTAGAAAGAAAATAAGTCATGTTCATGACTTAAGAGGGGATTGAAGGGTTAAAATAGCTAATCTAATTTGAGCCATATATTTGTATAAGGAGTTGTATTTCTTCTGTCTACTCAGTTTAATTGTAACCAGATGGTGAAAAATCTTAATTCCTTGAAATACAATGTATGCCTTGTATGGCTTACAATGTATCAAATAACACTATATATGGCTAAAACTTAAACAGCTGTATGTGAATAATGACAAGCCCCTTGTATACCTATGTGTATAAAAAGACCACCTTCTCAAGTAAACATTAGAGTATATTCCTAAGACCATACTCTGTGCGTGTGTGTTATTGGGATATTTCTCCAGACGTCTGTCTCTCTGGTGAAGGAGAAGTCAGGGTGCATTTGAGGAACTAGAAGTAGAAGTAGATCCTTTCAGTAACCATAAAGCACAAAATTATGAAGAACTGGTACAAAACTTGCTCTTAAACTTTAAAAATGTGGATGCTACTATGGGCATAAAGGTGCACTATCTCCATAGCCATGTGTAAATATTTCCAGAAAACCCTGGCAATTTCAGTGAGGAACAACGGGAAAGGTTCCAACAAGATATAAAGATGATGGAAGAAAGGTATCAGGGCAGATGGGATAGACACATGATGGCAGACTGCTGCTGGAGTCTTCAATGTGATTGTCCTGATCATCAGCATAAAAATAAATCATACAAATGCAGTTTTTCAATGACTTCTTTGTGATTAGTTCTGTAAATATACTGAATATAGAATATATTGACAATAGTTATTTCAAAAACCTAATTTTGTATATGTAGGCATAATTTTGCCTAATTTTCATGTTTCATTAGTTTTCTATGAGGTTATTATTATGGTCATTATTTCAAAAACTACAGCCAATCTAGCAAAACCAATACCGTATTTGGAATCTGTGCATCAAACAAAAGTTAAAATGACTTTCATCTGTTTGGCAAATGTTTGTTAACCTGTGTAATCATTCTAAGATAATTGCTTGTACTAGTGGTGCCTAACTAACATGCTTGCTACTCAAATACTAAAGATAAAGTCCAGGTAAGCATCTAAATACACAACTGAAATATACTATATGGGAGCTAGCTTACCTGCTAAAACATCTTAAGCTTTGTTGAGTGAGTATGAGATTTACACATTGAAGACAGCCAGCTGGGTCACCACATCTTTCCTCTCTCTCATCTTTTCTGCTAGCCGGTTCTTATGTCAGCACATTTGCATGTTGCAGAGGCTGATGCAAATACTCCCACTGTATATATTAGTTACATTTAAAATACATTTACCATTAAACTTTTTTGTTTGTTTTCTTTTATTCTCCCTTAAATTCTTTATATTACAATCACCTAAATAAAGATGCTAGCAAGTATAAAATGTAAGGACACGGAGGTGCCTGGACATGCCTACAGCAGCTTTAATTACGCCAAAATGAATGAATGCCGGGCTGTTATGAACAGGGGTATACCATCAAATTAAATATTGAGCTCACTGGAAAAATTGGCTGGCAGTCTGCTTGCTATTGTAAACTCACAGTATATTCATTAGCATCATGTAGACACTATAATAGAAATAACAGATTATTGTTTAATGCAGCCTTTCTAAACCTTTTTATTTGAGTGAACCCTTGAAATAACAGTACATTTGTGCGGTGGTCACTGATAAGAATTCCTTTTACATTGCTGGCCGGAATATCCCCTTACAGATAGCCAAAAAGAAAATTAGTATCAGAGATAACTGACCTATAAGGCACAAATCGCTCAAAGAACCCCTAGCAACCTCTAGAGGACCTCTAGGGTCCCATGGAACCCTTGTTTAAAAACACCGATCTAACATACTGAACAAATCGAAAACAAATACTGCATATGCAAATTCCAAGCTGGAGTCTGAGCACATCATAGAATATCAAACCCAAGTGGTGTCATTGAACTGTGCTTCATGAAAACTCTCCAGCTTCTTTGTGGTACTATCAGGGTAGAAGGAAGTGTGAATGACAGTAGTTGCTTTTGTTTGGAAGAAACATGGAACCACCCGATATGTAAAGTGTAAAGAGAGTACAAGTAGGTAACAAACTGATACACAAAATGCCTCCACTTGCTGGGTTTACAATTCTATCCTTTAATCATAGTGCAGTAATATTATACACAAAACATCATACATATTTTATTTTTTTGCAACCTGGTGCAATATCTTATTCATTATGTCCTGAGTAATAATGTCCCGAGTCTGACTGCTTATCCCCTCTAAAAGGGTGGTAGGAATGTGTGGGAAGCACAAGGGCGTGGGGTAAAGAGTCACTTTAAATGCAAGTTTCAGTTTGCACAATGATAATTTCAAACTGTTACAACCACCATACCATAATGTAAAGGTCTTGTTGATATGCTGAAGTGCAGGATATGCACATTTTAAAATCAAAGCTGTTAAATAAGTAACATAGTACAACCAGCTACACACACAACTGAAATCCATGTTTGTGAACTGTTTTTCCTGCCAAAAGACTTGGAACTGTGCTCAGCTAGTCTTGTGCAATCAAAATGATCATCAAAAATGACACGAAAACTGACAGAATCAGAGCTTTTAACCCTTTCACAATGATATGAAACATAGATTGAAGCTTTTTTAGGGAGATTACCACAAAAAAATGACTGGCATTGCTTTTGATTAGCCGCATGAAAGCTAAGTTAAAACATGTTTTCAGACTTTCAGAGGGAACTTTCCAAAAGAAAAATTAGGAGAAAAAAAATATTAAAACTTGTTTATTGAAAATAAATAAATACAGACATACCTTCATGGGAATTAGGTACAAAAAAAATGTAAAGTCAAGTGTGGGGAGATCCCAAAAAGTGTTCTCTGCATTTACAACTTTGTGATTTTTGCTTTATGTGCTTTAACAAATATTATATGTATAATTTTATGTTAGAGTAATGAGGAGTTGCAGGTAAATGTAATGACTAACCATCCCTCAAAAGTAAATAAATATTTTGAATATAACATGCTTGATCTTTTCCTACCTTTTATTTGTCCCATTACTATTGATCTACTACAGCTTGTTTTTCCTGTGTACATGCAGGCACTACAGTGATATTTTTTTCAGATTAGGTGACAACATTGAACCTTCTGTCGAAGCACCCTTGGCATAAATGATAAACCTTGGCATATGGATATGTAAAAATATTTAGGTGGAAAGTCTGGTAAAATAATGGATTCATGTGTCACTAGGATAAACTCAGTCCAGTTTAGAATGCTGTGGAGGCTACACTCCCTTCTTCTAAATCCTAATTGGGTAAAATCTAGACAGTTTTTTTAAGGTTGTTTTCATCTCTACACCTATAATACTAGCAGCAGATTCCTGGTAACAAAATCTAATATACCTAAATTGCTTTTTGAACTGTCAGCCCCTCCCCCCTTATTGATGTTTGCTGTAATCACAATCAACCTCAAAATTGAACACAAACCCATTGCTGGATTAAATGGCTGACACAGCCACTATTTATATATATATATATATATATGCATAACTTTCCACAACCACAACATCTTCTCATGTAAACATAAATTTTTCACATAAGTAACCTCAAAAGCTTCCAACATACCCCCCTCCCATTTTTCAAAATCAGCCACACCTACCCCAACCTCCCCAAACTAACCATCCCCTACTAACCCTTCCCCACTTGGGTCCTGAGCCCCCTCTCATGTCCAGCCCTCCTCCTGTGCCCTCAGTCTTCAGTAGGGGTGAGCGAGCGAGATTTTTAAATTCTATCTCGCGGCAAATCGGGCCTTTCTCGCTTACCTAACATGTGGGCGAAAAGGGCCTTGTAATTCTCCATGAGGTTGTGTTCTCGCCGAATGAACGAGGTAAAAAACAGGGGGCGGTAAGGCACAGAAATTTTGCGGCTGGGAGTGAATCATTTGCTCCCAGGATGCACAGCAAGGCCCAGCAGCCAATCAGGAGAGATCAGAGCACAGACATATATATAGAGGGAAGGAGGAAGGGGTTAGTCACTCCATCTTGTGTACTGTGTAGAGGATAGATGCAGGGAGAGAATTGTAGTGTGACAGGGACCGTGCAGGAGCCTTCTTAGTTCATTGTTAGCTGCATAGTTCAGTGTTTTATAGGGCATTTTCTTTTACATGAGCTACTAGCTAGTCAGTTTTGTTACATTTTCAGCAGTCAGCACATTTAGTGTAATCTATATTGTGTATTAGTGAAGACACTGTGAGTCATGTTTTTTCACACTGTACATTCACTAAAGCTAAAAAAAATCAACTGCAGTTCCTACTTACCAAAGAAAATGGTTTGGTACAGTTAAGTTTCTGGCCTACTGTAAAATAAATACATTTTATTTTTTAACTACAATAGCAGTTTATTTGGAAAAGGACAAACGTACAGTATTGTACAAAATGCCCAACATTTGAAACAGTAGTATTAAACAAACAAAATACAAAAGTAGCTATAATTTTTACAATGATACATTTTAACAGACTATGCTGAAACCCAAAAATTGAGTAGATGGACATTGAGTTGTTGTGTGCTTAATTTTCCCCCCATATAAATGTACTAATAAAAAAAAACAACAAACTCTAGCCAAAACTTTCTGAAGTATTTAGGCAGACATACAACTGTATCATTGTTAGAGTAGTTCTCTTCCTTTCCAAAGGGAATTATTTGTTATGAGTCCCCCCCCCCCCCCCCCCCCCCTTTTGCTGTAGGACACATAACTGCTGAAGTTCTTTGGGAAGCTCAGAGTATAAGTTCTCAGTCACAGCTAAAGCAAGTTCTCAGTCACAGCTAAAGCATCTGCTTTTGCTAGGCGAGGAGCATTAAGATAGCTGTCTACTAACAATGTAAAGTCAACTAGCATGCCATCCAACAAAGCTTGACGCAAATCTAGGAGGTACGACACTTTCAGAGCCAACACTTTCAGCAAAGTAGCAGACAATGGACGGTCGGAACACAAATTAGGATTTTGCTCCATCAATGTTTGTTTGATATTCCGGAAATGTACTTGTGCAGACGGCATATTTAGATACCGAGTCAAACATTCCTTATTATTATTAAATTATTATTAAACAGGATTTATATAGCGCCAACATATTACGCAGCGCTTCACAGTAGATGTTCAATGAGTAAGAAAACCGCCAGCTCCATGGAAAACAAGTACGTATTACCCACCTGTGTATGAAAAACATTATTCAAAAACACCCCATATTGGTAGGACAAAATATCTCCTAGCCAACGACAGTCGTGGGTGACCTTTAGGATGCCTTTGTCTTCAAGCACCACTTGGAGACCATTTTTAAAGACCCCTTGTACCCACCTGCAGCCAACACAGTTTCTCATAGCGACATATGTTCAGACCAGAAGCTCCCAAGCTCAAGACCTTTTGGTGCTGGAGATGCAGAATCTTTCTTCTCTTGTCTCTCTTTCATCCTCTTGGCCTCTCGAGTCTTCTACTGGTTCCACATTTAGAACATTTTGCCCAAAAAAACAGCCTTGCTTCTTGCACAGCTTCACCAGTCTTCAAATCTTTGACTTTAATCAGGAGATCAGTGTGATCTTCATGAACACCAAGTAAAAACTCCTTGAAATCTTCCATTAATGGTTGTAATTTTGATAGTCCTCCCTATAATACAGCTCAAAAAACGTTCACCAGAGATGGACTCCATATAGAAATGGTAATAAAATTAATGCAAATAATGTCAGCCTTCTTCAGCTTCCGCTGTGTGAGTTAGGCAGGATTGCAAACATCAGGGAGCCCCAATACAGATTTTTTAGTGTTTGATACCTGTTCCTATTTACCAAAGAAGACTTTTTGGTACAGTGAAATTTCTGTCCTACTATAAAATAAATACATATATTTTAGTGGTTGATACCTGTTCCTATTTACCAAAGAAGACTGTTTGGTACAGTGAAATTTCTGTCCTACTATAAAATAAATACAGATATTTTAGTGGTTGATACCTGTTCCTATTTACCAAAGAAGACCGTTTGGTACAGTAAAATTTTTGACGATGGACTACATCCAGCTCTAGATGCCAGTTACCAATGCAGTCCCCGCTCCTTCTCAGGGCCCACGCCTCCTCCTCCTGCTGTTGCTACCGTCTGTCAGTACTCCAATCACTAAAACTGTATTACAAACTTCTTGGTGGCATTGACGATGCACTCTACCCAGCTCTACATGACACTCCCCAATGCGGTATCAATTAGCAGGAAACAGAGACATATAGGTATGTTTTGAGGAAGGGGATGTGAGATAATCCCACCCCACAGTCATTATATCCTAGTGTCGTAGCAGTACCCAGAAAACAATGGAAATGTTTTAATAATGCAGGGTGATTCCCTACAATTTATTGTCTTGATATTTTTATATATCTTAGAATTAGTGGACTTGAAGTTGGTAGGACAGGAGGACAGCAGAGGTGAACAACACAAAATACACATGGGCCTCTTTTGAACTCCATGCCTAGCAAATGCTGAGTAGGTTTCCCCATTCAGAAATTCATACAGAACTTCTACTGGTGCACATCAGAACCTGTAACTCAGATGTAACTATGTTCCAGTGATGCCTCTAACAAAATTCTAGGTCTAGGTCTACATGGTCTGCCTTCTCAAACTGTGAGACATTAACCTCTAGGCTGAGACTTCACTCCTGGAGCCTAAAACCAGGCTAGTATCCTTGTTCCAGATCCTCTGAGGAGATGACTTATTAAAGATTCTATGATGACATTTCATTTCTGTTTTTGAAAACTAGGTCCAACCCTGCAATGACAGTCTCACGTTTGACAAGTTGACAGAACAGACAGGACTCTTAGTATTCCCTCCAGGCACAGGGCTCTGGAGCTTCCTGCACAGTGACTGCCAAGTAATGTTATTCTGACCATGCCTTGGTGCAATGCTCTGCATAACAAAACACAAATTTGAAAGTATAACAAAAAACACAACAAGGATGTTAGGATACACATCATTTATTGGTATTGCCCATAACATCCATTTTCTAGCATCATATTATAAGTGTAAATAAAGTGACATGTATTCTTAAAACCCTGCAGGAAGAAAACCTGTAATGAACAATATCTTCTTCTGATTAAAGTAATTTAAAGCTGAACTCTAGGAATCCATAAAAATACCAATATAATGTATGTAATATTTGAAGATATCATATTGTTTTTAAAATTATTTATTGCCTGAATGTGAAATGGTATCAAAATTTCTAATCCTCTATAAATTAGGTTCGGAAAGGACAGAGCCAATCCGTTGTGTTGCATGAACAAATGCTGTCATATAATGTATTGAAAGTTTTCATTAATATTTTTCTTTCACTTCTTTAAATGAGGTTGTACAGGTATTTGTTAAAATATTAGGTATCTCCATTTTCACCCATATTTCTTATCTTTCAGACCTTGTATTTATAATAAACACAAAAAAATGAAACAAAGATAGAAATAATTAATAGGAAGCAGTAGATGGAATTGTAGTTAGATGTCTATAATCCAAAGTCCATATGTCCTTTTGACTTGTGAAAACAAATATGTGAATCAGTTATGCAAAAAGCATTGGTGTGAAAGTTCCAGGGATTATGGAATGCGTGTGAATATATAAATATGCATTGTAAGTAGTCTACTATGAGCTAAGGTAAGATAAATTAATCTGCTAGGAAAGAATTCAAAACATTCTTAGCCACAGCACATGGAGTAACTCTCAGGCAGTGTTAGGTTTGCAATGTTAACTATTAGTCTGCTTGAATCCTCTGAAATAGAAATTTAGTTAAACCTACAGTATGTAACTATAATCTCTAGTGTCACCCTGAGCAGTAAATATTATATTGATTAGACAATGGGATGCAAGGGGGAAGTTAAAGAGTTTAATAAAATTAAGCTGATGTGTCGGAGAAAGTATATTGATCAGTCTGAAGCTAGCTATAATTGGGATTCTTTGCTAGGACAGAACACTCTGTAACATATATATATATATATATATATATATATATATATATATATATAAGTTGAATATTCTTCACTTAGAGGTTACATTTTTTACATGTGCTGTGCCATTCTCACTCTTACTCTCACTTTTATCTAAAAAAAAGGTTATTAACATTCACACTGAAACTGTTTCTTCGATAGTCCTATTCCTGCCTGATCTTTGCAAGCAATCCTCCAAGTAGTAGGTCCACATGTGGGCAACTAAAGATAAAAACCTTTTGCCTCTTTGAATTTAGTTGTTTGCTCTTAGTTTGATAAATGTTTATTTTGTTTGTAAATATTTTTGTCTATAAGCCAATGCACTTCTTCTGTTTACATCATGGGTATATATCAACTTCAGTAAATAGGGGAGTGACAGATACTCCCATTAGCAACCAAAAAATAATATATAATGCAATTTGGGTGGATTGTCAACAAAAAGCATTGTCTATTTGGCACAACAGAATTCTTCAGAAGTTTTTGAGCTACCAGGATAAAATGGTCAAAATCAGATAACATTTTTCAAGCTTTTTTTTTTTATTATTAAAGATTAAAGTGTGTGTAGTCAGAGCCGTATACTGTATATATTATTTATGAGCATTTATGCTTATGTGAGTGTTGATTGTACGTTATATTTATGAATTCTTTTATTTACCATAAAAGCATAGATGCATGGGTCTTGGCTAAAATGCCTCTAAAAATGGTAGTTGCTTTGCTGTTTTTTCTGATCTACTGTCTTCAACAGTGTATAATATGAGTCATCAAACTGAAACAGGTATGAAGATCGGAAAAGTGATAGTAGCCTCCATGTATCCCTAAGTAAAGCTTTTTTTTTTACTGCATTCCAAATTTGAATTTCAAAACTGTGTTGACCAGCCTTTCACAACCTTTTTACTCCTAAAGAACCAGGGAACCTCTGCCATTGGTCATCAGTGGGAAGAATGCTCTCCATACAATAAATGTCAAAAAGGTACCTGTACAATCAGCTGAAAATGTATTTGGTGTCATGCAGCTGGAAATGCAAGGAACCCTGAAAATGTCTAGAGCAGGGGTGGGCAAACTTTTTGACTCAGGGACAACAATCTGAAAAAAAATTTGAAAGGGGCTGGGCCGATGGAAGAGTGGGCAGGGTTATGCCATCATGACCGCACTGAACGTGACATCATGATAGCAAAACCCCACCCACTCTCCCATCACAGATCTGAGCCTACGATGTGAGAGTGGGCGGGTTGTGTGCAGGGACACAACTCGCCCACTCTCCCATCGTAGGCTCAGATCCAGGGGACGTGTTCTGTGGCTCTTGCGATTGCGCCCCCCCAGCGAGGCCCTTCTCTTAACCCTGCATAGGATGGCACCGGCCAGGGCCGGAGAAACATCCCTATTGGGCCGTGGGCCGTAGTTTGCCCATGCCTGGTCTGGAGGAACCCTAGGGTATTCGGGTATAGCTTCAGGGTACTGTATTTCTATACAGTTGGTATTAGGATTAGCAAAATATGTTCAAATAATGTGGAGAACATTCTATAAAGATCTCTATCCTTACATACAGGAATGTTATTCTAAATGATAACATAAAGTTGCAATAGGTAGGACTGCAGATTATGTTACAAAAGCTGTGATCACCACTTTTGCTGCAATTGCAGATAATTAAAATGAATGAGCAGATGACATGAAATGATTTAGTTCATGGCGTATCATTTAGTTCAATTCATTTTGATTGGCTGCTACAGGTTACTGAATTTTACACTCAACGCTTGGCCCTTTGCAATGCTTATTTAAGCAGATGGTGAAGAAGAACCATAAACAGTCCGTATTCTGTGTTAGCTTAGCAGTAGTTTTCCAGCAAAGGTCAATTGCAGCTTGTCTTGTCCTGTAACTTGCACCACTCCCCTCCTTCCCATAATAGAACTTTTATTAATGCGGCTCCAGACTACACCTCCCAGAGTCCTAGGTCACTGAATCTCTGCCTTCTATTATGACTCACAGTCACAGCCTTTTAAAACAAAGCAGGGGCATGAAGTTTAAAACTGCAAAACTCAAGATTCTCCTCTAATGACTACCACTTATGGACGCTCAGCAATTCTGCACAGCCCGGACAGCTGGAACATGTTAACACATTGATTTTTGGGATTGTTTTTCACTGAGTTGACAGTGCATAGAAAGCAACACAGTTCAGAGGTAAGGCACATCAGATACAAATTGATTTTTATAATTTCACACGAAAAAAAAACAAAGAGTAACATTTTGTTTCCACATTCTTTTATTGTCTATAAACAAGTATGCAGAATTTGTTATATAATTTGGGATTTCTTAAATCAGCTGAATCATACAAAGAACTGTACATCTGCTGCGGTATTACAAAGCATAACAGTATGTTTATTCGGCAAAAGGCCTTTCCTGGCCTTCAAAGTACCTCACTTAGCCATTAACAAATTGGTTTGGTCAGTGTGTGTTCATTTGAAATGAGAGAGCTTTGTAGAATGCACAGATACCCAAAAATGTCTACACTGATGTTTGTTCAAAAAGAAATCTGCTGGTTGTAGGTATTTTTACAGGTACAAAATATGCTTTTGTATTCTTTATTGGTAAAGATTCAAATGTATTCTTCATTGTATAATTTTCAGTTATAACCATGATTTTGATCTGACAGATAGTCACAAGTATTGGGGGTTGTTATTTATGCCAGGAATAATTAATAAGGCCAAGAACAGCACTGAGATGTATGACAGTCCTTCCATGATTTAAAGGAGTATATGTCTGTTATGGTATGTATAGACGTTTAGGATTTTTAGTTTTCTGTATGTGCAGTCTTATCAGTTAGTACAACAAGAAATTGTACCAGCTCATGGTCAGTTCAATACCGAGAATTATGTAATACTAGAATGCAATATTTAATATTTTCCAGATGTAAAATGATTTATAGATGTTTCTGTATATACCGTTTCCCCGATTATAAGGCACTCTGTTATATTTTTTGAAATGCCAAAATATGCCCTGGGTCTTATTTTCAGGGGATGTCTTATTTGGAGCTGTCTTATAAACGGGTGAGTGTCTTATTTTAATTATTTTTTTAAAAATCGGGGGTGGCTTACTTAATAGGGATGTCCTAAAATCGGGGAAACACGGGTAGGTAGTATTTATTTAATTATATATGTATGTGCTTGGAGGCAGCCATAATTACTTAATGCAAATGCAAGTGATTTGTTGTATTTGGTAGTACTTCAAACTGTATTCAGTCTGCTCAGGCTCAAATAAAACAGCTGCCTTTGTACTGTATAAGATATATTGATCTCCTCTGAGCAGTCCTTAACCAGGAAAAAGCACAAACTCACAGCAGGCAAACCTACTCCATACACATAAATGAGTCATTAAAATAAAGAAAAAAAACTGTAGGTAGGTGTTACAACAATGATACTGTGCTGGTTACCAAATACATTGTACAAGTACAAAATGTACTCGCAGCTAGACTGATTAATTGCTGTATCTGCAGTGCCCAGTCACAGAAGAAAAATGTCTAAGTTCTTAGTTCTGTGTATTAGGAGTTTGCATGTGTTAATCTTTTGTATAACACTGTTGTACTGCTTCACAGTTCCAGAATTTTATAAATCTGCTTTCCTGCATATTGAAACTAATATGGTTGGTAGAAGAAGTTAATATGATTACAGAAGACACACGCCAGCTGCAAAAATAACTAGACAGAACAAATACCATGATTTAAGGAGCAATGATTTCGTAACAGCAAATTCAAAGCAAAACAATGACATGTAAACTAAATCAAAGTGATTTAAAACACAAAAAGAATAAAATATATAAAAATGTCTTCCAAATTTATCTACTATTGCTAAAAAATATATATTGAAAATCTGAGGGATCAGTGTGGTTCCTCCCAATGATAATCATCACTAATAATCAGCAGCTGACGAGAATTTACAGCCTCATATTTACATTAGTAACAAAATGGTTCATAGGAACTGACCGTGTAAACTTTGGTTTGGATTTGATATTCTGTATCCAAATTCTTGCCTCAGCTCAGCCAACAAGACTGATATCTATATATATATATATATATATATATATATATATATATATATTTATATATATTCAAAAAGTCTGAAATCTCGCCCCTTGACAGCTTGTTTACTGTCAGTACATGTGAGTACCAGATTCTGATTGACATAGTGTACTGACCCTGTCTATAAGCAAACAATTACAAAAAGCTGACATTAAAACAAATTTGGATAGTCACACAGCTGCTTTTAAGTATACATATAATTTGTAATGCCAATGACCCCCTGCCCCACTGCAAGTCCCATACTAACCTGTCCTGGATCCAGCAAAAAATCAACAACTTGTTACCAGCAGTGTACCAACACTCCATTGGAATGTATGAGAATGCACTGAGCATGCATGGCCTGGCTCAGAGGATTTGAAGTAGTTCTGCAGTTCAGTTACAATTTAACATTAATCTTTTCACTGACCTGTTTTTTTTTTGTTTACTTGGTAAACTGCCATGTCAAAGAGCTTTTTTCTCTGGTGACACATTTTCTTTAAAGTGAACCAGTGCTTGGTCTTTTGAGGTTCACATTGCTATTACCTTTTCCTAACAGCTCCTGTTCTCTGTTCTGTTTTGCTCCAAACAATAAATATTAACAAACTCTGCAAAACATTTAAAATATATAAAAACAAATTCATTATTCAAATACAACATTACCGCCTTACAGCTGGTGATTTTAATTGATCAGTTAGTAGGTGTACTTTCTATACACAATTTTGATTCATTAAAATAATTGAATTTACATCAATAAAAATTGAAGAGAAAATAATTAGTGACATAAAATGGAAATAAAATGCTCATAATTTTCAGCCCTGCTCACCAGAGAGCTTTTCACAGTTCATGCATATTAAGATCCCTCTGATCTGCATTAGATACAGTACGGTTTTTTCATTATAGGTAACTTACAGTTCCAGTTTGGCATGTTAAGTGCTCCTTCGGGTGATGCTATTTTATGCATTTACAGAATATTTTTTGATGAATATGGAACATCAGAGCTTTATTTTTTATTAATTGCTTGATGTTTCACAGTAGTGATTACATTTTAATTTGGGTCTTTATTCTGTTGCACTGAACAATAATTAACAGTAAAGTAATCATTGTATTCCTTTAGGAGAAGAATACACAGGATTAGGTTGTCTTGAATAGAAATATTTTTTCTAATAGGTATTTACAGTGACCTTTTTTCTATTATTTCTAAATCCTCTAACAGTTTATGGACCAATATGTTTTAACTGTGGACATTTTTAATAAGATATTTTGCATTATTACCAGAAAGCTAGTATGCATTTTTTAGAATTTTACATTTCATGCCAATATAGGACCATTGATATAGGCGAGGCTGAGCTGAAAGGTAGGAAGGAAAATTGGTAACAAACTCTATTTCACCTTATTATCAAACTTTATAAATACAGACAGACAAGACAGCTTTTGTTGGAAGAATCTTGGCCACAGCTCTATTGTGACGTGATGTTAAGGTACAGGTAGTCTCTGAGTTAAGGACATCAGACATACAAACTTCCCTGCTAGCTCCTGTGAAGGATGGAGGCTTGATGGGGGAGGGGGCAGTTCCCATGACTTGCAGAAGAAGTTTGAACAGTTATGCAACATCTTGTAACTCTTTAATGACCAAGACAAACTCTGCAGTTGTTTCTTTTTTCATATGATAGCACAGCTTGCTCCAGAAGTAATGAATGTCTAGGCTCCATAAAGTTTTTTTTCTTTGTTTGTGATTAACTCACAGTGAGGATTTTATACACTAACTGACACCACACTTCCTAATAATATGTTGAGACAAACACCTGTCCTAATTGCAGTTATTAAAATAATGTACGTGCTCTAACTAACATACAAATTCAACTTAAGAAAAAACTCCCTATCTGTATGTAACCCAGGGACCCTACCTGTATTACTAATGCCACCCTATCAGCCACCAGCTGAGTTTTCACCAGCTCAGTGGGTACTCTTGAAAACCATTGAGATGGCAAAGAGTAAACAAAATAAATATATAATACATACAAATAATTTTACAATATAAAAAATACGGTTGAACCAAATAAGGTAAAGTGGAATGCTTCATATAAAGGATGTTTTACCTGCTTTGTTAACTGTTTATGATCAATAAAGTAAATGAAGATAAGTTAAGGCAATAGGAGTCATTGGTAAATATACATGTTTCTTCAGAAGGGGAAAAAAAATATGGTAAGTAAGAAGTTACATAAATTTATGGCCAATTTTTAACAGGAATCACATAGGTAATAATATCATATCACCACAGAAGTAAAATAAGAAAAAAGAAAAGACTGAGGGTTTTTGTGGCAACAAGTATTGTATTATTTATATTTTCCCAACATACAATACATTTCAAACAATATATAAAACATATATAAACAAATTTAAAGGTTACTCATACCACACAGTATAAAATGAGGAATTTTGGCCAATCAGGTTTGGCACTAGACAATGTGCAACTATCCATAACAGGCAATATTTGGGTCATAAAAGAGTTCTAATAATACAGCATCCACAAAAGGAAATCAGAAACTCTCAGATTTGCGTCCGAGTTACCCAACACGTTTCGCCCAATGTAGGCTTCCTCAGGGGTAATCGCACATACACGGAACACTGTTAGGTGCTGCAAACAATAAACAAATACATATTGATAATTAGGCATAAATAATGGTATTCAACATTGTTACATTATTGATATTAGTGAGGTAGTTGCTCCAATATAGAACAATGTCCCTAGGTATATATGGTATTTTGAGGTACAATATATAACATTGATTTGCTGGAAATGTGCTTAATCGAACTTTTACCCAAAAGTTACAATACTAACAGGTTGGATGTAAATCAATACATGAATACAGTACAGCAATCTCCAAAAAATAAATTCAAGCATAATTATACAACTAACATGATCCAGACATTAGAAGTATATATATAAGATGGTAGACCTCACCAAGAGTATGCTGGGAAGAGTTTCGCCTAAAGCAGCTTTTGCCTGAGTGTATAATAAATGAATTTAAGTTTATTGTATGAGGATAAACAGTGGTAAATACTGTCAAATAAAACAGTACAATAAAGGCTACATTGGTCAAGTAACTGTGAGCTTATGTAAGTATTATAAAGCTGAACTAAACTGTAGAAGTGGGCAAAATATCTGATTCTCGCAGTCTGCAGTGTGTAGTACAGAGAAGGGAGAAGTCTGCAGCCCTAGCCATTTTGCTATTGCTTTTTGTATTTTGCCATTACTCAGGGTTGGCATTAACCCATTTAAGGGAACATTTTATGCACTATTATTATTTAAGGGAAGAACCACTACACCCCCCTCTCTTTGATTTTGAATCACCACAGGAGTAATTATGTGAGGGAAGAGTCACAAGCCAATAATGTTATATCATCTCATAAGGCAGTGTTTTTCAACCTTTTTTGAGCCACGGCACATTTTTTACATTGGAACAATCCTGCCGCACACCACAAATCAAAAATGTTACAAAATGACACTATGTAGCTAATTCTCTTGCCTCTAAGAATAAACAAGGCAATTAAGCTACCTACTGCCAGCCACGTACTCTGCCAGTCACTATGGCACAGATACTCAACAATGGTAATTAGATAATTTCCATCCGTACACCTGAAGATCTCTCACGGCACACTAGTGTGCCATGGCACAGTAGTTGAAAATCACTGCCATAAGGAATAGGGTTCAAGAAGAGACACTAAGCATAATATGATTGGATAAGACATGAGATTGAGTAATGCATGGTCCACCCATTGGTAATCAGTAACATATATGAAAGGAGTTAAACTTGGAGAGAAAATATGGAGTTCAACTTGCAATAAATCAGAACAGCCTGTAGAAAGATAACCTGGTGTCTGTCTTTTCTCTTACGATCATAATCAATATGTACACTATTTGTTCCAAACAGCTGACATGCTTTTATTTACTGGATAAAGAATTTACCTCTGACACCTCATACTGGTTTACTTCTCACACAACCCCAACTGTAGGGGCTTAATCTTCCATTCGCTTATTGAACTCAAAAAACACCAGTACTTGTTTACATTAGTCTACCAAGTCATCAAGAACCCAACATTCACCAATTTACTTTATTGGGCTTTGTCGAGGAAAAAACAGCTGCGATAGAGATGTAATCACAAAAAACAATTTCACATACAATAAACGAAAGAAGAGCCAACCGAGGGTGCCATCAGCAACAGATACATAGGGCTAGGCACTCCAAGGTCTCTTTTTGATAAAAACCAAGTGTCTTAATGATCCTCATTTATACCCCATATCATGGATTATCATTCCTCCCTACTGACTGCATCTCACGGCATGCCCTCTTTTCTATCACAAAATTCTGGGTGTCCTTTACTGTTTGCTTTTTGACTATTGTGTCACAGACCCCGAGTAATCATGCTGCAAAAACTTTTAAAGCAGAAGTGAATGGACATTACTTGCCTAGCATTTTAATTAGACATAGTCACTTTATTAATATGCTTTTTATGTCTCATCTTTTTTAGAACATTCTGACACTGGCACAGAAGGGGCAGTTGAAATGTAATGCATATTCATGACAATAATTATATTTCTATTGTTACGCCTCACACAGGCACAAGGGGCCAACAAAGCAGGCAAGGTGCAAAATCTCAGTGGTGTGAAGAAGTAGATAGGTTCGACGTATAAAACAAGGCAAACTTATTATCCAGGAAATGACAGTGTGAGGAGAAAAGATTTGAGGCAATACAGATGTTAGAGCAGAATCAATAAGGTAAAGTGTTGAAGGATATAAAAGAGGACAGCATAACATGTTGTTTTGTATATGTATTTATGTATCAGAATTCAATACCACTTTAATGAAGATCTATAATACACTAATTTAGGGCATAGTAACATATTTGCATTAATTGTAAATGTCTCCAACACACTGTACAGTGTAATGCAATGCATATCACACTGCTGCACATCACAATGCAAATATTGTGCTGGATTGTTCATTTTGTAATCCAAAGTGAAGTGTTGGTAGTAATAAAGTCTAAATGTTTAACAGGGTATGCCTCTTGATTCTCAATGCCCATTCATTCTTGTGTTGTAATGCACTGCAATGTTAACGTGTGAATCGGCCATGAAGATATCTTGCCATGATATTTTGTTTGTTAAGGTGTGAAATAAAATATTTGGAACATCTTTTTAAACATTTACATTTTCAGTACACAAACTTTACAATATTTAGACAATTACATGCTTAAGCCTAAATATTGCATTAGGGTACATAAAACTCTCCCTTTTTTACCTCTTGGTGTATTAGTGTTAGATAGGAACTTGGTACTTATCAGTGCTGGTATCGCTCAAGCAGATAATAAATGTGCATTCTATAGTGTTGGATATGCTCCAGTAATAGGGACACCAGTCTATATACCTAGCCTGCCTGGAAGGAATCCTTATTTTGGAGAGAATGGGATTTTCATATTTTTTAATATCTAAAACAAACAAAAATTGAAAGTAAGGACAAAAAGATTCTGAACTTTCTGTAAAGTGGTCCTCTGCACAGAGGAGAGAATGAGAAGCAAAATTTTAGGTGTACATATATGTGTTCAGGAATTAATATTGGTTTATTCCTGGAATTCAAGGTTTTATTTTTTGTATATTATTAAAATCAGTTTTACTGTATGTATGTTTTGTTTTCATAAAAGGTGGAAGAGTCAGTCAGTCATTACATTTACACTGTGTATGTGTATTTTTGTGTTTGTGTAAATGTATACACATGCAAAGATGGAGATAACAAAGCAACATCTAACGAATGTCAAACAAGAAAAAAATGCAAACATTAAGGAAAGAACTAAAGCTGCGTACACACTTCCAATTTTTGTCGTTGGAAATGATCTTTCACGATCCTTTCCAACGACAAGGGAGTGCACGATGCATGAACGGTGCTGTACATACAGCACCGTTCATGCTCTATGGAGAGGGGAGGGGGAGAGCGACGGAGCGGCACCCTGCTGCGCGCTCTCCCCTTCCCTTTCATTAGGATCGGCTGTCGTTCATCGTCCGTGGATCCGGCAGGTCGGTCGTCCTGACGATGGACGACACCGACTGTACACACGGCAGATTTTCGCCCGATAATTGGCCGATGCCGATTATCGGGCGATAAAAATCTGACGTGTGTACGTAGCTTAACACATGAATACAAATTCTTTATCTGTTTCTAGGCATAGCAAATAATAACTTATTTATTATTTGTATAGAAAGTTTCTTACATCTAAGTCTACATTGTTTCACATTTTAGTGCAAACAACATGACTCCAGCAGTCAGACCCTTTAAGAATCAGAAATTCCTGAATTTAAAAAATGAATGTGTAAAAGGAGGAAGATTGTTTGAAGATCCAGAGTTTCCAGCATCTGACGAGTCCTTGTCCTACAGCAATGCCCCCCCACATAGTATACAGTGGAAACGTCCCGGGGTAAGCTTTTTCTAATATAGCAAAAAACCAATGTAATAATTATGTATGTTACTGACGGGTAAAAAAAAAATAATTAAAATACAAAAGCTGAAGTAGATTTACAATATACATTGCAAACATCAATTCAGAACTGCATGTACAATAAAAATGAAATAAAAATAAATACATGAAAAAAAGAAAGTATTACATCTGGCAAAATCATTTATAAAAATCTCATTTCCCAGTAAGCCCAGAACACTGAACATCATTGTCTGTCAGGGAGAAATCTTGTTGCTTGAGAAAAAAAAAATGGTAATGTTTCAAAAAGAGTAATAAATGTAACAACATCATACTCAGAAAGTGTAGTATATGAATGGCTTGTTCAGGAAAGGTTTTTTCTGTTCCAGATATGGATGAAATTAATTAATTGTAATTAAATTACTATCCACTGCAGATATATCACTGATTATTAGGAAACACATTAGCTGTGCACTAAAGGGAAATCATTGGTACTTTACAAAAATGTTCTAAAAACACAGTTCCTAAAATCTCATAAAAGTTTTAACATGGCAATGTAAATTCAAAAGTAGTTTTCGATCATTTAATCACAGTTGATCCTGCTATTAAGATTCTTGTTAAGGCACTTCTTTTTGTTAGTTAGTGATTATCTCCAAGTTTTGCTTTCATGTTCCAACCCCATTATTTATGTCCATGGTGGAAAGAATGTTATCAACATGACACAAATTGTACAGGCATTATCATGTTGTCCAGATCAGGTAATTAATTCAGAGCAATGATCTGCAGTCAATGTTGGAGCAAGTACATGGAGACATGACATGTCGGGTAAAGACCGAATGAGATCAACAACACTGAGATTGCAATAAAGGGATTAAAAAAGTGAAAATGGTAATTTATTATTTTAACAAATAAGCATGGCAATTCATTATGATATACAGGGATTTAGATTATTGTCATCTAGTTAAGGATAGATTAGGCATTTCTATGCCAGTTCTCATGAATAATAATAACGTAATCTTATAATTGTAGCATTGCAAATGAAAATACAAGTACAGAGTGTTCCAGATGTTTTTTAAACATTAAATGAAGACATTTTTCTCTCTGGCAGATTCTCCCATGTGCAGCAGTGCTAAATATCAAACAGTGTGCTGGGAATTGAAGTCCACTTCCAGAAAAGCCATCAAGAATAGCCTTTTTGGTTACCATTGCATTTAGATGAAATTTTAAACTCTGATGTATTTCCTATAATATGGGAATCACTTTAGGTTTTCAAACAGGGTCAGTCAGTGGTTTTTGATTTTTTTTATTTCTTATATTTAATCTGCAATAGATCTGATGTACAAGTCTTCTGGGGGGTCTATTTCCTAAAATCCATATTTGGGTCAGTCTGAACCATACGTTAAGCCTATGCAAAGCAAAATAGTTTCAGTTATTTAAGGGGCATATAAAATGCTTAAATGTGAGTACCCCATCCCACATTCTAAAAATTCAAAAAATCCAGTCACTATTATTGTATCTTTGAAAGTTGGGATATCCCTTACCCATAATTGGAAAATAGTTCTAGTACAGTGTCCTGAGGCACACTTGCGTTAAGTCAGGCATTCCTGAGAAATGGTTAAACAATTGAGCTGTGGTTGGGCAGTGACCACCTTGACAGTACCTAACAAATTTAACTCACATACATTAGAGCAGTGTTTCTCAACCTTTTTAATATAGGGGAACCCTTGAAAATAACTTTCTGGTCTTTGGGGAACCCCTGCTAAATTAGCATGGTGGTCAGTGGGAAGAATGCTATCTTTACAGATAGTCAAAAAGATAATTGGGGTCAATTAAACTGACCCCAGAGACAGAAAATTGCTCATTACTTAAGAAACCCCAAGCAACCATAGGGCTCCATGGAAACCTGGTTGAGAAACACTGCATTAGATGGAGTTTGGACTTTCTGACCATTACACGACAAGGGTGTTGAACATACCATAAACATGCACAATAATTTTTCATGTGTATTTATTGGATGAGCAAACATCTTTAACGTCTGGCTTATCATAGAAAAAATAGTGATTTTCCAAAAAAAGTACAGAATTTTTCCACCCTATGAAAGATCAGCCAGATAATGCCTTTAGGGACCTTTATCTGGCTATATGGGCGGCATTTTTTTGATTCACTTAGTAATCATCAGAAACAAACAATTTATTGCATGGAAGCCTGAAAACCTTCGACAGCTTAAATAAAGAAAGCTTAAATAAAGAAAGCTGTGATCAAATTAAAATGATTTCTTGAACCTTTTGTATATGGGATTCTTTACCCACCATAATATGTGCTATGTTGGGCTACAACAGAGGTGGATTTAGGTAACATTTCATCAATGATTAAAAAGAAATATAAAATGCACATTTAGAAGGAATGGCACGCACAGTTTTTCAATTTAATATGTGAATAAAATGTTTTTAGCGCTAGCTGTTGGTAAAGGTTGCAGACTAAATCTGGTTACATAACAACTGTCTGTGGTATTTTCATAATTACTCTGCTTGTTCTTATTATTTCTTAATATGTCATCATAAATCTTTCCAGATTCCAAGCCTGACTTCCATTTTTTTTTCAATTAATAAATCAAGTCACATTAGTCTTTTAGTGCTCATATTTTTTTTCCTAGGGCAAGTCTCCAGTGTATGTCTGGCTGCAGTCAGACTCCATAAATCTACAAAGACTTTATATATGACAGCTGATGTAGAACTTTATTAGGAATCCCCTTGTATAACACTCAATTATTAAGGTTATTCTTTAATCAGTTAGTAAAAAATAGTAAATTATAATATTTTCAAAACACAAATAACAAATATGGGAAAGGAAAAAAATAAAAAGTTATTCCTCCATATTTGAAAACCCTGTTATGAAAAAAGAACCTTTTTTTTCCATAGAGACAGGAAGTCACCATTTTCTGTACATGTGGGTAAATGTGGCGCCAAGTCTGGAAGAAATGTCAGATTGGTACCTGGCATTCTGATAAAATGCCTATTTAAACCCACCTGCAGGATTCACCTATCTATGGTTAGAATAGCAGTAAATATTATGAAATTCATTTAAAAGATAAGTATGGTAATATTAAAGAGATAAAACAATTTTTAAGAGAGATAAAATGTAATGGCAGAAGAGACATACAAAAGTTTTTCTAATATAAATACCTGTTTGCAGTTATATTAGTTCTGCTTAAAAAGGCCCTGTTTAATAACCAGTTCCACAAACAGCATGACACCTGAACCAACACATGGGCTCATCCATGGTGGATCCAGGATGGATATTTGACACTAGTGATTAGTGATTGTGCATTTGTTCATCCTGACTGTGGACATTGTATAAATCTACCAAAACTACCATACAACATCTCACAGACAGTAAAGGCCCACCATGCCCATGGCCTTTAGCATGGGGGTTGATATTCTAAAAAAGAACTCCTAGACATGACACAAACACTGAGACAAAAACAATAAATATTTAAAGTATAAAATTACCAACATTTATGAAGGTTTACTGCAAAAATAAACCTATTTACCAAGTATCCAACTGTTCATTTATAATTACAGGAGCTTTGTAATGACCCTTATTTGTTTGTGGAAGGAATTAGCCATCATGATTTACACCAAGGAGAACTGGGAAACTGCTGGTTTGTGGCTGCCTGCTCATGTTTGGCCCTTCATCAGGCACTATGGAAACAGGTACTAGTAAAAAAAAAAAAGACCGGCTGGTTATCTCTGCTTTATATAGCTGTTGTAATCATTTAATAAGGCAAAGAAAAAAAAAGAAAACGTGAAGCAAGTGTACCAAGTTTTGCAGTTTAACCACACTAAAATCCTGGGATCGGATTCACTACCTTGGGGTTCTGGCTGGACATTGTTGCTGTTTGCATGCCACTCACAGAAGAGTCTTAGGCCATGCAATATTGTGACCCTGTTGCTAAATTTAATAAATTAGAAAAAGGGTCCCTGTGAAGATTAGAATTGATATTTACCTATCTTGATGCCCACTCTACTAATCTTTACATCCAACACTTCCAGGAGTGTCAAATGTTTGGTTCTCTTTTGCACTCTGTGGTTTCTTTCTGCCATGCCCCCCTACCTTTTAAAGGACAAGAGGACGTGGTAAAGAACTATTAGCAGGTCCGTAGAACCACATTGGGAGACAAAGCGTCAAACATACCTTGAAGTTTGGTAAATGCTGGAGATTCATTCAATATCAGTTGTGTAGGTGGCAGGAGAAGAAAGTATTACTTTCATAAACTTTAATGTAGTTAGCATTTCAGATGCTTTGTAAGATCACTTTGGGCAGACTTCAGAAATGTTTACCATTTATGAAAACTCCTACATGAGAGTTTTTCAAGATCAACTCTTAATACAAATGGCCTGCACAAGGCCCTGGTGGTTAGGTATTTTTAACTGGAAAAAAAGACAAGATGGTTGATGTAAGTAAATGGGAGTCTGCTCTTACAATATCCTTACAAATGGGCAATTGTCAAATATATCGCTCGATTCCTCTATTAATACATTAAACAAAATATGTTTTGTATTATAGGTTATTCCAAACTGGAAGAAACAGGAGTGGGACATAAAAAGACCACACAAATACGCAGGAATTTTCCATTTCCAATTCTGGTGTTTGGGGGATTGGGTAGATGTTGTCATTGATGACCGGTTGCCAAGCATAGATGGAAATTTGATCTATTGCCATTCCAATGTGAAGAATGAATTTTGGTGTGCGCTGCTAGAGAAGGCTTATGCCAAGTAAGAATTTGTTTCATTTTTCAGACTCTGAAAATGGAAGAATTCCATATCAGCTAATAATTTAGTACTGTAGCAAGGCTTAACATGACAAGGACTGTCTGGTCTATATCCTCCACAATCTATTAAGATATCAATCTCTCTCCCAACACTATGTTAAAAAATAAAGGCAATTTCTCCCCCATTGTAGTGGCTCTCACACATCTTTGTAGATGGCTGCTCTAAGTAACTGATATGCATTATTAAAAAATACTGTGCTGGTGTGCCAGTTATGCCTCTCCTGAAGACGTGTAAAACTATAACAACTGTAACAGCTGGCCAAATAAATTACAGGGTTTCATCCAAGATGACAGGTACATTTGCCCCAGATACAGGTTACGCAGAGTATTTTTCTGTTTAGTCAGACAGTTTTCCTTTTAACCTGAAGGTGGGGTTGAAGTACCAGGCTGAATGACAATGAGCTTCTTGGCCAGGAGGGGGAGCGAAAGAGGCCTGGTTATGATCAGGTGTAACTGTCTCAGCTGAAACCCATCCTGGAAATTAGGTTGGGGATATAAACTCCCAGCCCACTTATTCCTGTGTCTCTGTCTTGGCTGGTGAGCTGGGAGGAGGTCCAAGGTGAACTGTGAGTAAAGACACAGACTTTGTTGGAAAATCTGTATGGTTAGGGCCTTAGAGTCCTGCACAGCACTAGGTTGGGCTGGATTGTTAGTAAAGGGAACTAACAGTGAGTTAGAGGCCAAGGGGCCAGGTTTTAATTTTGCTGTTTGTTTTATTTTCCCTGTTTTTGTGTGAAAATAGTAATAGTAAATAAAACCCTTAATGTACTTTTAACCTGCTGGCCCTGTTTCCTGTTTAAAACACCCCCATTATAATGGGTGATCTCACACAACATAATAAATTCAGTTTAAAGAAGTATTCCAGCATGTTATGTCAGAAGAAACAGCCAAAAGCCACCTGGGTATGTGATATATGTATCTTGTGGCGGTAAAGACAGTAGGGTAGGAGCATCCTCTTCTTTAAAAAATTGAAAAAATATTTAGGGGGAAAAATTTTTACTTTTTTTGCTTTATTTAATATTATTAATATTTACCAGGATTTATATAGCGCCAACATATTTTCTAGTTCTGTACATTAAAGAGGGGTAATAAATGGCAAACAGATACAGACAGTGACACAGGAGGAGGAGAGGACCCTGCCCCAAAGAGCTTACAATATAGAAGTTTGGGGAAGTAACACACAATATAGGAGGTGGGGGAAGTAACACACAATATAGGAGGGGGGATATGTAGTGATGGGAAGTAGTGAGAGTTTTAAGATACAGAAGACGGTTAGGCAAGTTTGAAAAGATGGGTTTTGAGTGCTCTTTTAAACGTGCAGAAAGTAGGAGCAAGCCGAATGAGACGAGTAAGAGAGTTGAGGCAGCTCTAGAAAAGTCTTGGAGCCGTGCGTGTGAGGAAGTTATGAGTGAGCAAAGTAATTTATAGGTCAATGGAGGAGTGAAGAGAGCGGCTAGGTGTACAAGGAGTTTGGTGGTCTCTGGGGACAGGTAGGGGTGGATTTTGGATGTTGCGCACCTGAAAATGTTCTGAATATGAAGGGTATATGGGAGGGCAGAATCAAAAGTGACACCAAGACAACGTGCTTCTCAGGAGGGATGAATAACAGTGTTGTTGGGATGGACAGATAGATTTGAGTGTCATCAGCATACAGATGGTACTGTAAGCCAAAGGAGAATATGAGACTACCGAGAGAGGAGGTGTACAGAGAAATTAGAACCAGTTCAAGGACTGAACCTTGGGCAACATTAACAGGGAGGAGAGTAGGAGAGGAGAAATTACCATTGAAGTAAACTTGAAAGAAGGGGTCAGACAGATAGGAAGCAAACCAAGAGAGAGCAGTGTCAAAAGGAAAAATCTAGGAGGAGGGAAAAGTTGCCTTGTGACTTAGCTCTTAGCATATTTAGGGCATGTGTTAGTGGGCTTCAATTTGATATGCATTTGTAACAATTCTGCTTTAGACTTCCCTGGCAGATGTAGTTGACTTCCTTCCTACATTTTACTTCCTCCAAGGAAGTTTCACATTAGTTTGGGCAAGTTTCTTTTAGACTTGTATGGAGTTGCAGAACTCATTGAACAAAAAACAGTCACTTTACACACCCATTAGTGAACCATTTCATTTGTGTTTATGCTTTACTATATATTTCAGGTTATGGGGAGCATATGAGTCACTGGATGGTGGTAGTACAGCAGACGCCATAGCGGATTTCACCGGAGCAGTCATTGAAAGCATTGACTTAACGGATGAGAAGTACAGTGTTAATGTGGCCGCTCAGACAAGGTTGTTTGAGCAACTTCTGCAAGTTCATAGACGAGGTGGTCTGATCTGCTGTCATCTCAAGGTAGAATAACATAAATGGAAAAAAATGATCTTTATTAACAAAAACAGAACATATTACATAAGCTATCCCTGAGGCATAATCATTTTGATGGCTGATTAAACAAAAGCCAGTAAAATACATGGTTATCTTAAGTCTAAACTACAGTAAAGCAGCTAAATACACTGATCCAATACACATAGATGAGCTGTTTCACCTTCCAAAGGATTTGTTTTTCTATCCATCCATCTGAGCTGTGCACATGCTTCCGCATAGAGCAGCCTTTTTTGGCAGGACAGGGGCCAGATCTCATCTTTCTCTTCTGCAGTTCAGGAACAGAACTCCTCTAACTAGTGACTGGGTAGTAAAAGCAGAAGCAGCAGAATGAAAAGTTCCCTGTCACTCTGCACTCTTTTCTTTTTAGCATGTTCCTGGTTTGTATATGATCACTTGAATATACAAATCACAATATAACAAACACAGAGGGAAATAATGGGTGACTGGGAATTTAGCCTTTTCATACTCTACTAAAGAGGAGAATTTTTATTTCTGGGCTTTGGCTGGATTTTAAGGGATATAAAATGTGGGAGATTAGCTTCAAACACACTTGCTTGGATAGAGATATTTCAAATTTCAGGGCACCACTTATTTACAAAAAACATCCAAAAAAAGCAAATCTTTAAGGGGTATCAATGTCATTCACAACATGACAAAACGCCTAAAACTTAGCTTCCTTGCTCTTGTCCACCTGATCTAACCTGTGGGAGACCTTCTCCCAGATTAGGGGATTCACACACCTTCTACCTGAGCCTCACCTGGCCTTTCTTCAAGGACACCCTGGGCCTGGATCGCAAATAAATTGGGGCAGGAATTTGTCCATAATACAAATATGCGTTGCCCTATCCAGGCCCTTTAAACCCTCTCCAGGGGCAGATGATGCCAAATACCTTGCAAATTGTGCATCATATATTTTATCTTGTTACATATATCCCCCACAGATCACGACCTAGGGCAGAATCTATAATGAGAGGAGGCAACAGCCAAAGCCCCTTTTCCAATTCTGGTTTTCTTTGCAGTCTACTGTTAGGGACAAAAGGTAATTATTAGGTACTACACACGCTTAATGTAAACTTTCTTTCAATCCTTTAGAATACACATTACTTTGCTGAAAATCAGGCATGTTCATTGTGGTCACACTTTGTAGTTTTGTGTTTAATTATTTTTTTTCAAAGGTTTTTCAAAGAAAAAAGAGTTTTACAAATAGTTATACATTTAAACACCATATTGTCCTTTGTGGACTAAACTATATACAGTAGTTGCCATTCCTGAGTCGTAAAGAATTAATTAAATGTTTAAGCAAACAGTTAGATAACACCAGATCCCATAACATATCCTAGATCCATAAAGATTATAGAGGTAACTAAGGTGTACTACTAATTATTTTATTATTTTATTATATAACAAAAAAAAGGTAGAAGTGAAGTAAAGAAGTAAATTTCCTACAATAAATCAAAAACTTTAACCCTTAAAGAACACATGACATTTATTTTAATTTATGTGACAACCAGAAATTCTGTATAAATTACACTATTTTTAAAACCTTTTAATGCAAATATTAGTAGATTTTTCAATATTTGTGATCTAATTTACTATTTCAACTATTTCAGTAATCTAATTCATCTAAGTTATCCCAATAAATAGTGCAACGAAACCCAGTCCAATCATTACTAAAACATTATAATAAAAAGCCTAAAGTGAAATCAAGAGATCAACTGAAACTTCTACAGGAATTTAAACTATATTCAAAAAAGGAATAGACAATATCAAACAAGACAAGAAAAACTAAAATCACACATGACATATCAGGTAACATAAGGGCAAAGGGGAGAACAGCTGTATAAAACAGTTTTTCTATATAATATCAATTTTAATTAGTTGTTCAAAGTAGATGAACGGTATCTCTTCCAAAGATCCCAGATTTTATCAAATTTGGCCAATGTATTTTTAAGAGTATGAGTCATCTTATCATTTACCATGATCCAATCCATTTTAACATTGAATGGGCCTGTTGATATCACTGAAGACTTCCAAGATTTAGCCAAGGTAATGCAAGCAGCCAACAACATCACTTTCAAAAAGATTTATGGAAGGCTTTGGGGCTACCAGATCACATCTGCTAAACAATGCAGCCTCTGGGGAACTCTTCATCTCTCTTTCTAGCTTTTTTTATATTCTTTCAAACATCATTATTCAACAACCTTATTCCAAAAGGTTTGAGCCACTGGACATGTCCACCACATATACAATATTGTACCACTTGTGTCACAGCCCCGAAAGCAAAGGGGTGAGGATGAGGAGCAGTATTTAAATATTGTCTCGAGGACCAAATACCAACGAAGCATGACCTAATAATTTGCCTCAACCAAAGCTGAATTTAATGATATTTTCGAAAGTAAATAAGCCATAACGTTTTAATACTCCCTAGAATATGCTCCACCTAAATCTCTATTCCAAGAATGCATATATTTCAGTTTGATTGAAGATGACATCAGTATATCATATATTATCAAAATTTGGCCCTTCATATCCATTATTGTTCTACAAGAACTTTCAAAGGCTGTGAGACTTAAGGGGCGTGGAGCTAACTGAGTTTTGCAACATATAAAAGATCTAATTTGCCTATAATGAAAATATTCATTATTTGGAAGCTGTTTTTTACTAGTAGAATAACTAAGTAATTCTAAACTGAACATATCATGATTATCTAATAAATCATAAATATTACCCGGTAAAAACTCCGGGTTATTCCAAAGAGGGGCAAGATGAGTATGTGCTGAGCACAGATCATATTTAAATTTCAACTTGTCCCATAACAACAGGGAATGATTTAAAGTTTGGCAACTCCTATATTGTCTGAGTTTCCTTGAGATCCACATCAACTATGCCAAATTTCCCCTTATAACAGCAAATGCCTCCATATCTACCCATTGGGTTTTTTACCTTGTAATGTGGAGTTTGAAAATTGTGATAATTGGGCTGCCAGATTTTGATAGGTAAACAAAGGGACCCCCATAACCCCTTTAGAATGGCGTGTCAACGTGGTCTATCTCTGAATATTACCTCCTTTGCCTCCCCAAGCAAAGTTCATAACCTTAGCCTGAAGAGAAGCTAATATTGAAGGGGGAACTTCAATTGGAAGAGTACGGAATAAATATAGCACCCGAGGTAGAATGTTCATCTTAACTGCCACTATACAGCCCAGCCAGGATAAAGGAGCAGTAGCCCAAATATTCTAGTACACAAAAATAAGGGAATATAATTAGCTTGAAACAAGGAATGGTATGTGGGGGTCAACTGAATCCCCAGATATTGAAAGGATTGAGATTCCCAACAAAAATCAAAATGATCTTTTACCACTGAAATTCGATATTCCGGAATATTAATTTTTAAGGCCTGGGATTTAGAACGATTTACATGAAGGCCTGATATTACTGCAAATTTGTCCAGAGTTCTAAACAGATTAGGTAGAGTGACATGAGGAGAGGAAATTTTAAAATATCATCAGCAAATAATGCACATTTACTCTCCCTCGTTCCACACCATATTCCCTTAATATCTGGATGATCCAGAATCATTATCGCTAAGGGCTCTATTACTAAAGTAAAATAAAGAGGGGAAAGAGAACTACCTTGCCTCATTCCCCTCTTAATATTATTACTCGGAGAACAGAAGCCTCCAAGCGAAATATTCGCTAACGGTCCATCATATAATGACCGCAGTATTTTCAAAAAATAGTTACCAAATCCCATCACAGACAAAACCCTAAACGTTTATGACCAGGAGACACTAATAAATGCCTTCTGATGATCAATAGCAAGTAGCATAGCCTCACTCATTTTACCACAATTAGTATGTAATACCGAAATGAAATCTATAGTATGTTGAGTTTGATCTGGAACCTGTCTAAACGGCATAAACCCTACCTGGTCTAGATGGATATACGCTCCCAAAAAGGAGCTCAAACGAATCGAAAGGACCTTTGTCATCAGTTTCAAGTTCCAGTTATTTAAAGAAATTGGTCTAAAATTAGCTACATCAGAGGCATCCTTTCCTGGTTTTGTGATAACACTAAAAAAAAAAGCTCCATTAGCTTCCAAAGGGAGATGATTGCCTTCTCAAAGGTAATTATAGTATTCTACCAAATTCGAAATCAACGTTCCATGTGTTGAACGTTTTTTAGTAAATGTACAAAAATCCATCCAGACCGGGGGCGCTGGTAGTTTTTAAACACTTCAATGCTTTGAGAATTTCCTCCACTGTCATGGATTTATCCAGTAAATCTACATATTCAGACTTAAGCTTGGGTAATTGAATTTCCTTAAAAAATGCTTTCATAGTAGCCTTGTTTGTATTATGCTGTTTACCATCTCCCTATGTATAAAATGTATGGGCCCATTTCAATGATTTCTCAGCTTTTGTGGTCAATAGAAAATTAAGTTCAGTACGTATGGCTTTAATTTGATGACAAAGGTCAGAAATCGGATTGGATTTATGACGAATTTGTAAAAATTGGTATTCACTCATCTTAGTCTCTATTAATTTGTCTCAGGCTTTCTTCTGTTGGGTCCCCAGCTTAAACAATTCCCCTCTCATATAGGCCTTATGTGCTTTATAAATATTGGCTGGGGAAGTATCCCCTGGTAACTTAAAAGTAAAATATTCAGAAATCAAATGTTCCGTCTCCACTTGTATTGTTGGATCTCATAACAGATTCTCATTTAGCCTCCACCGAAATCCACCCTGAGCAGTTCGGAAGTCCATTAGCTTCACAATAACAGAATCATGATCCGACCATGGTACTGAAAAAATTCTTGCTTTACAAGCCAGAGATTGAGAAAAAATATGATCAATTCGGGAGTACTGACTGTGAGCTACAGAAAAGTGCGTATAGTCCCTCTGTTTAAGGTTCAATTCCCGCCAAATATCTATATCTATCTATCTAAAGATCATATCTTTGCAATAAATGAGATAGCTCTTTTTAGGTGGGAACTGGTATCTAGGAATATTAGTTTTATCCAGAAACTGATCTAAGGCTAAATTAAAATCTCCCAACAACACAAGCGAGCCCTGAGTAAAGGAATCAATTTTATGTGAAAGTGAGGTAAAATAGGCAATCTGACCCTCATTGGGGGCATAGTAAGTTACAACCATTATCATCTGACCTGTAATAGTTCCTCACACCAGAAGGTATCTTCCCCCTGGATCTTGAATTACATCTTGTGGTGAAAAGTTAAGCTGTCTAGAAAAACATAACATCACTCCTCACTTTTTCTTATCAGAATTTGCATAAGAATTTATAGGAAATCTGTTATGGAAAAATGAGGCATTGATTTAGTAATAAAATGTGTCTCTTGTAATGCTAAAATATCCATTTTAAAGGAATTATAATATTGAAAGGCCTTTTCTCATTTAATCAGGGAGTTAAGACCTTATGCGTCATAACTGCATAAGGCTGAGATAATATGTTATCACTGTGGATCCTGCCATTATTGAAGTAATTCAGGAAAAGCAGTTAGAAACGTAATAGTACTTAAGGACCTGGGGGGAAGGAAAAGAAACACAAGAGTAACAACATTGAGACACAGTACATAATCACTATACCACAAATAATAAAATATAAAATCCCATTTATAAAAAAATCAGAATTTTTGAAGGTCTTGAGCTGATCTCGCCACTCCGCCCCCAACTTGGAGCTGGGTATGCCCCATCAGCCTAAGCACCTCATTCTTAGGGACATAAACTTGTCCCCAAACCATATGGGGAGACTGAAGGGGGCCGCAATATGAGCTACACCCCGCCAGTTACACTCCAAAAGGTGAGGGCATGTATAACCCTTCCAGCTCCCCTGGCCCAAGAATAAAATCAGAAACCATAATATATTGGTAGCCCCAACAATGTGAAGGCTAAACTATAGCTTATACAACTTTAAGGTAAATATTAAACTTCACAGTCATAGCCACCCATATAAGTAAGCCATAATTTATACATTGTTAATAGAGATATTTTTAAATTTTTCCTATAAAATTATAACAAAGATAAACATTATATCTCAAAAGACACCTTGCATCCAAAAATCAAGATAATTGAATAGCTAAAAAAGTAAGTTTCCACATTCATTCGAGCACTCTTCAAGAAGATTGGCCTTGACTGGCCCTTTGCCACAAAGGATATAGCAAGACTTGGTCTGCATCTGCAGAACGAGGGTGAGTAACAGAAGAAGAGAGTGGATCCAGCTTGAATAGCAACTGTTCATCTTCATCATAAGTAGTGAAAGAAAAAAGTCCTTCCCTGAAATTGAAAAACTAGGTGAAATGGAAAGGCCCAACGATACTTTATCTTGTGAGAGAGGAGGGCTTGAAGAAGAGGTTTCAAGGCTCTCTCTCCTGCCTTGTATAGTAAATGGTAAAAGATCAGAATAAATTTGAACTGGAGCACCCTCCATTATCACTGAACCCGAACTCCTAGAGATTTTGATGAATGCTTTTTCAGTAGAGTAACAATGAATATCCCTATCCTTAGGGCAGGGGTGGGCAAAATTTTTTAGTCTTCCTTGTTGTTCTCCTCACCATAGTGCGAGAGTGTAGGCTATGCAGAGTGGTTTCCACTTCCGGGTGCTGCCGGGTCTGCATATGTGGGGACCGGAATGGAGCTTTCAGGGAGCCAGACCTACAGCCATGGCATGGGCACACGGGCTTGTGCACTCACCCCCCCCCCCCCCCCCCCCACACACACACACTTTGTAGTTTTGAACCTATGTTCTGTTCACCAGCATGCACAGTAAAATTTTCATAAGCAGATACTTTATACTCAATATTCACCCCACTTTCAGAAAATATAGTCATTTTGTCATCACCAGTTGCATTTTCAAAAGCAGTGCAATTTTTTGTCACATTTACTACCTGTGAACTACATGCAGCCTCTGACCTGGAACCTACAGACAAATATTCAAAGTTTTTACCACTCTCTGTACAGATTAAAAATGCTTATGGGTTTACCTGGTGTAAGGAAACAGTTTCAGATGTTTTTGTTGCTTCACCAGTCCCTTTTATACCAGTGTGTACCTTACATTTACGCCAACATCACTGTTTTTATCATCATTCTGCTGACTTGGCATCATAAAACTGTAGGTCTGATGGTGAACTTGCTTAACGTGATCCCTGTGGTATCCCTCAAAAGTGATTTTCTCAGTCGGCTGAACTGGACATTGTAGGTTTGTGATGGTTGCCTCTAGCAACCGCATGTTCATTACTCTGCTTAGGCAACACAAACCCCAGGACTGCAGATGACTCCATGGATCTTCCTCTGGGAAGGACTCTCTCTCTGCTTTTTAAGCTCCACACAGTTAATTAACCCTTTCAGGCCCTGTGAGACACACTTTTTCAGGGAGGCCTGCACCCACTGGCATTCATTAGTGTTACCTGCACTGGGCTGGGCTGCTAACATGCTGTTGAACACTCGTTGGGCAGCATTGGCCTGCTGGTGTGGCCTTTGCAGTGTTTTTCAACAGGATTTTCACAATGTTCTTAAAAATAGCAAAAAAAAATTGTGCAGTGTCCTTAGCAGCCACCAGAGGATGAAACACACTTTCATTTATAGTCCACCTGTCCAAAACAGGAAAATACCTCTTAGGTGTGTTGTCTTCATAAGGATCCTGCCTGCATCCAAGCATCCAATGTGGGAGATTATCTTCAAAACACACTTGCTTGGAAAGAGGTATTTCAATTTTCAGGGCACATTTCCCACTTTTTTTACAAAAAAACAAATTTACAAAAAGCAAATATTCAGGTGTTTTACTTCGCAGGGCATCAATGTCATTCACAACATGACAAAAAATGCAAAATTAAGCCTCCTGGTTCTGGTACCAGACATAAATTGTGGAATACCCGCTCTCCCACCTTATGGGCTTCACACAGCCTTTCTTCCTGAGCCACACCTGGGCCCAGGCTCCAACTTTCCTGTCTCAAAGGCCAGGTGCACCAGAGCCATTCCTTATTTCTGGCCTGAAAAAAGTGCATGACCCACTCATTTCTTCCAGGACATGTCAGGCCTGGATCCCAAATACAATGCTGCAATTCTAGTGCAAGACAAATATGTATGGTCCTATCCATTCCCTTTAGTCCATTTTCCACGGGCAAATGATGCCAACTACCCTGCAAATTTGGCATTATATATTTCACATTGTTACACTGTTAAAGTAAAATATAAAAGTACACGATCTGAATCATGTACCATCTAAAAGCAAATCTGGGCTGAAAAGGTATCACAAAAGCCAAAACTGATAAGATAAAGAAAATAATAGCAGATAAATATTTTGGCAGGTCTATTACAGTGAAATATTAACTGCAATAGGCAGATTGCATGCTAGGACAATGTAATATGATAGATTGTGTGTTTACTTAACTCCAGCTGCAATAAGTTAACATTACATAAAAAGGATCAATGTTTTATACTCCAGCAGGAAACAGTCTCAAGTATGTGCTGAAAGCCTGCATGAAATCTGCCCTGCTGCATTCCTGAATGTGTCCCAAGGGTTTTTGTGATTATTTATCAAATATACATAGTAAAGGTTTATTATAAGCGTTAAAAAGCCATTTTTTTTTTAGATGTTATACCCATGATGCACCTTGCTTTTATAGTACGAATTGGCAACTTTAAAACAAACTAAGAATACAATATTTTCAATGTAATGATATTAAAGTGAGGTAAAACTATTCTTTTGTGCCTAAAAAAGTGTGGAAAAGTGATGTTTTACCTTCTTTGGAAGGTCTGATCTGACATAATTATGGTTAATGATCTATTAGTTGCCTCAGTAATGGTGCTAGCCAACATGGACAAATGAAGCATATTTGACATTTGTCAGAAGATCTACCAGGAGGTCCCACAGACTTCTAAATCTCGGTCAGTCAAAAGCAGTTTTGGATTAATTCTGATTGTCCACACAAATCAAGGACAAATTCTGAGGCTGCCAATCAACCTATCTGCATGTTTTTTTCTGGCAGATCTAGGTAATATTGATCCAGTAGCTAATGCTGCACATGTTAAATATAAGCTAATCTTAGTGATTTTTCAACAGTTCTTTTTTATATGTCCAGGGGGATTAAAATTGTACTTATCAATTCATCAGGCTCCTTCCTACCATGACCGGGAAAAAGTCACCCCTCTTGGACTTGTTAAAGGACATGCATATTCCGTAACAGATATCAAAAAGGTGGCATTGGGTGAGAAGACTCTTTGCTTTGGAAAGACTACAAAACTCTTCATGGTTAGAATGAGGAATCCATGGGGAAAGAGAGAATGGAGAGGTGCATGGAATGACGAGTAAGTATAACTTAATGGGGTATATGCAATAACATAAAAAAAAACATATTTGACATATAATACATAAATATACAATAGACATAAGCTTGTAAGTACAATGACTAAAAACAACCCAGAAAAAGCCCTCAGTGGAATGCAAAAGACCATTGAATACCCTGGTGGCAAATCAAGCAAGATGGTCATGACTGAGTTTGGATGCAAAGGCAGATAGCTCAGGCCTATTAAAGGTTCATAGTAAGTGTTCCTCATTAAGTGTTCTCGTTATTTAAATTGAGGCTGTTTGTGTTGAATGTAACCATCTGGTCAGCAGATGTGATATCATATGCTACAGCTCCATACCAGTTTCTTACTAAAGAATGGTGACCTTGCATTTGAGGTCTGCAGAAGACTGCTCAACCAACAGAAATTTTAGGTGAAAGTAAACCGACAGATCTTCATTTTAGTCTTTTTAGCATTAGGGGATCCCCAAGATCTCAGCTTACTGATTTGTTATGAGCAATGACAAAAATAATACGGCCAGAGTTCAAAGTGCTTTATGTGAGATTTTTATGAAATAGGGTTGGGATCGGAAATTCCCCAAGGATATAGGTGCTGTTCTAACCTAGAGGGATATATCTTGAAAGTGGCAGACACCGACAACAGCGGGCCCCTGTGCAAAACCGACAAGTGGATCCCCCTTCTGACAAACACACTATCCCATCTCTATCCTGATTTCTCCCTTTTTTGCAGTTCTTCTCTCTCTCCCTATTTCTTTCTACCCCTTCAGTAGGGGCTGAGGACTGTCTAAAGGGGCTCTTGTGCAGCTGTACACACTGCACCACGCTATATCTGCCTATGGTTTCGGAGAAGTTATTCTAAAACCAATTGTTTTAGAAATAATTTACTGTCAAAAGGCACTGAGAAACTTTGCAGATAGATTATATCTCTTAGCTGACCAAAGCAAAGAGTAGAATGCCTATAAACAAACTAAAGTAAAGTTTTGGCTAATCTGCTTGGGCTGCTGCACCCCATTACACTAAATAAAATGTTTGCAATAGACGTGGAAATAAAATATATTGAACATTTAATTTTGGTATTTATTGCGTTGAGATATGTAATACTTTTTTTGTATTATACATTTTATGTTTTTTTAAATTATTATTTTAGATCTGAAGATTGGAACAAAGTTAGCAAGTCTGAGAAAGGAAAGCTTGGGCTTACTGTGCGAAATGATGGCGAGTTCTGGTGAGAGACTCATGCATGCCACCAAAATACTGAAATAAAGCTGCAAAAAAATTTTACAAATAAACCACGGATTTCAACTGGGTGTGTGACATTCTATATCTACTGTATGTTTATTAACAAAAATTAGGCTTTTTAAACCGTGATTAGTCAGTCATAAGTTATTCCCACATCCCTCATAGTGAGTGTTGTTTAGCAGGGCATGGGACAAAAAATAACACTAACACTAAAGCATTTATATGGTAATTTTAAATAAAAGAAACTAACATAAACATAGCTAAATGGACACCACCACGGGCCTAAACTCCTTGCCATATTTCCCAAACAGCGCCACAATCCAAATTCCAAACAGCACTAGAAATCAATCTTCTTTTTCTTGTCCGAAGCCTGTCCCAACCCCTTCTTCCTTTACCACCTTATATTGGTTAGTGATGTCACCCATCATAATGGGCCAATATTATGGCACAGAGTTTTCAAGGCAAGGTAACCAGGTTCTCCAGAAACCAGAAATGCTGATTATTATTCGAAGACCATGGCATTTGTAGATTGAGGGACTTTATACAGTGCTTTTATACGGACATCAGATGATTGTTGCTGGAAGTTATCTTATATGATCGTTCCCAGTGACAGATGAACAAACAAGCATTGTACACACAGTACCATACTGCTCATAGGAAAAGAAGGAGGAAGGATGAATGCGCAGTCCCCTGTGTTCTTCTCCATAAAAGTTAACATCGGTCATTCCCAGTTGTTCCGTTTGGGGACCGCTATACACATGTAAGATTTTTGCATTAGACAAAAACAAAAATTTTTCTTATGTGACTTACATTTTCTCATGTGACGATATTCACTTATATTACGATTGTTACTGATTAGCACTGTACACATGCCAGATTCTTATCTGATACCAGCCCTGAAGCGATAGACGAGAATCATCTAACGTGTGTACATAGCCTAAGCCGTTGCTTTCAAAGAGAAGTTTTGATATAATCTGTAATTGTGTTACAGTAACTTTACCAACTGTACATCTGCTTTTAAAGTATCTTCTTTTAAAGCAACAATCCTCTAAATGGTTACTGTACTAAAGGTAGAACTGGGACAAGGGAAGGGGGGGTGGATTATTACCTTCTTTTGCAGGTCAGAGATGTAACATGACCAAATACTAAAAGCACAAAGGATGGTTGGATGGTTGTATTTGCCCCCAAGGACAGAGATTCCTAGTCCCCTAGTTATTGTTTTGCATTAGTCAGGTAAAATCGTTCTTATATTTGTATTACTGGTTGCTCTGGAGTAGTTTTCTATAGTGTTTTTAGCATGTAATGGTATGCTGTAGATTTCAATAATTACCATTATAGAGATGCCAAATAATGTAATAAAAACAATAAATAGGTCTGTGTGCATGAATTTTGTTTGTTTCTGTATGATGCCTATTTATTAAACTTGCCATTAAAGTCCAACAGAGATGTATGAAGACAACAGTTGTTTGGACATTATAAACCTTTGCTATTTTTCATTTGTTATAGGATGACTTTTGAGGATTGGTGCAAGAATTTCTCGAATGCGGACATATGCCATGTGATAAATACCTCATTATTCAGCATTAAATACAAGACTTGGGAAAAGGGAGAAACACATGGAAAATGGACACAGAATGCAGATCCTTTGTTAAATCGTTCTGGAGGGTGTTTCAATAACAAAAGTACTTTCTTTCAGAATCCACAGGTGACTAAGATCACAACTAGGAAAAAATTACAGGAATATGAGGTTGTGGGGTTGAGTTTTGTGCTATTGGCTTGTATTGACAAAAAAATTAAAATGAATGCAGAACATCTAATAAAAATGGAATTATAAAGTTTCCACATGTCAACAATCCTGTTCTTGGCCAGTGGAAAAATATAAAGTTAAAGTGGTCTCCTCCTCTCTCACTTACATATAAGCCTTACAGTGTTTAATGTGCCTATTTAGATAATTTTCAGCCAAATTGGGGAAAAAAAATCTCAGTTATAGTGATAAAGTATATTTCTACTTTATTTGAGAAATAATTGCCAAGATATAGAGGAGACATGGCAAAAATCTGGCTGTAGGAAGATTGTATTAAGCCTCTTTTCCCTATTATCCAATCTTATAATGGTGGCAAACAGATATGTCAATAGATATCAGATATGTCATTTGGCTGCGCAAAGTATTATTTGAAAGACTCGCTCATCCAACCATTGCTCAATACCAATTAGGTCTGATAGATTAGTTTTAATGTATAACAGCCCAATTTGTCTTGATTTTCTTTATGCTAGAAAAGTAAAACAGCTATGTGAATATATGGTGAAACCTCTGGAATTCTAACAGTATCATACTATAGAGGTTTGTAAACTGTTTAAATGATTGTGATATTGAACTGTAACTGTATTATAACTGTTAGTTATCTCAACCTTAACCTCTAATATTTATATTCAGGTATTTTCCTTGTCATCTAATCCAAAACAATTTAAAATGAGTTAACATATTCTTCAGTTGGTAAAAAAGAAGATTAAATAAAAAAGAATTGCTAACAGATTTTAGTTTCATACATTTGCACATACATGTAAGACATACCTATCAGCTTTCAGAGATTAGAAAAAAAGTTTATAGGTAAAGGACAGACCCAAACAACTTTTATACAGAACTGTATTTCCTTTCTCTTTTGAGGGGCTTTGAACAGACATAATAATCTATATGTGGGATGGAAGGTTTAGTGTAGTGATACACTTTTGGTTGTGAACAGTACATTTTTTATTAGATGTCTATACATTAGAACAAAAAAAGTTAACTGATGTGAAAAAGAGACAGATGCATATGGTTCCATGTCTGCTAGCACATCAAGGTACCTCTGAAAAGTTTGGTTTCTGGATCTGAACTGGTTTTTAATGTAGAAAAAGTGCTAAAATGCAATCATTTTCTTACATTTCTTACATTTGGCATTTTACATCTGAATACCATAGGTAGAATTTAGCAATGCAAGGGGACTGGGATTGGGATTACTCTCGATTTGGACACTATAGATATAGATATAGACCCTGTAATATATATGGTAGCATACCTCTGACCTGAGATTTCATAGACCAAAGGAGCTGGAAAAAAGAAGACATTGGTGTTTGCTAACATGTTTTTCTTTTCATAAGTACATATTTGAAATAAGAAAAGAAGAAGATGAAGTGCTTGTATCTTTACAACAAGAAGATCAGAGGATTCATAGGAAGTCTGGGAAAGGACATAACTTCATTATAGGCTTCGAAATATTCAAGGTAAACATTATTTTGTGAACAAAGGTATACTTGGAAGCCATGTAAAGCAAAAACTTTTTTGTTTTAGATAGAATAATGTATGCTTAGACCTTTGCCCTGTTGGAAAAGCCTCCCTTTCACTTCCTATCCCCAGTGACATAGGAGAACGTAAGAGGGGGAGTCTATTAAGTAAGGGGTATGTTCTCTTATTTGTCATTTGAACAGGTGTCCCTATTGGAAAATTTCCCTTCATTTCTGTTCCTGTAACAACTCTAAAATTTTGGAATCTCCTATCACCTTCTATACTATGGCAATGGTCACCAGAATACATATGGAGGGTAAATCTCTTCACTGGGGATAGAGGGAGAAAAAAAAATCCTGATAAGTCTGGCCTCAATTTATGCATTGGTATGCAGTATATATATGCCCCATAATTGGAAATCATTTGCAGAAGTGCCTAGTGTGTCTAGTTTAGTTGCTAAAACAGTTTATTTGTTGTTTTGTGCTGCTTATCTGATGACTATCTAGATGACCAGAGTGGCTGACTAGCTGTTGATTGTGCTGAAGATATTCCTATAATGCTTCAGATATCACACACTTTCACTTGTTCTAAATTGATGAGGTTTTAATGGTTTTGCACTACACCTAAAAGGGAAAAAATGTTCTTACAAGGTGTTCATGCACCTTTTTTTATCTGGTTCAACTTCATTTATTAAATGTCAGTCACCTACATATATGCATCTATATCAATCTACCTGCATCCATGTTTGGGTTCAGTTTTCTTTTCAGTGGACATACAATATGGGGTTTATAGTCACCCTGTTCTGTGTAACAATGTGTTTTGGTCTATCAGGTGGAACAAAACCGAGAATACAGGATCCACAAGCTGCAAGGACAAGAGAGAGTTGCATCTTCAATCTACAGAAATCTGAGATCTATCTTCTTAAGAAAGGTGTTAAAAAAAGGAAGATATGTCATTATTCCTACAACTTTTCACCTGGGAATAACCTGTGACTTCATCCTGAGGATCTTTACAGATGTAACCTCTAATTTTAGGTACCATATAATATTCTGTGCTAACCACAGAATTTATTTAAAAGTATTTTTTTTTCCTACCACACAGCCTGCATCCACTGTAATGTTTTTGCAATTCAAACATTCATGTATGTTGGATACCTGTGTCCCTCCCTATGTTGTGTGTTGTGGTTTCAACTGCAAGCCACTACACCATATAGAAGCCAGGAGATCAGAAACTGAAGTATTCAATGGGTTAATCAGGCATTTGAAATACTCAGAAGTACAGTTAGGTCCATACATTTTTGGACAGAGACAACTTTTTTCTAGTTTTGGTTTTGTACATTACCACAATTAATTTTAAATGAAACAACTCAGATGCAGTTGAACTGCAGACTTTCAGCTTTAATTCAGTGGGTTGAACAAAAAGATTGCATAAAAATGTGAGGAACTAAAACTTTTTTTTTTTACACAATCACTTCATTTCAGGGGCAAAGTAATTGGACAAAATAAAAAGCTGAAAATAAAATGTTCATTTATAATATTTGGTTGAAAACTCTTTGCTGACAATGACAGCCACATCACCAGATGCTGGGTTTCCTCCTTTTTAATGCTCTGCCGGGCCTTTACTGTAGCGGTTAAGCTGAAAGTCTGCAGTTCAACTGCGCTTGAGTTATTTCATTTAAAATTATTTGTGGTAATGTACAGAACCAAACTTAGAAAAAAGTTCTCCCTGTCCAAATATTTATAGACCTAACTATATATGAGTTGTTAAAGAATCATTAGTTGGTATACTCTGCCAAAGAGTCCAGACTCAGACTCATAATATTCTTCATTTATACACTGCAATTTATATATATATATATATATATATATATATATATATATAGTCTCTTTTATGAGTGGGCAATGATTATAAGATTTTTGGTTTTGGCTAGCATGCCAACATTTATCAGAAACTCAAAAATAGGCATTTGCACATAGCTCTTGAGAGTTATGGCAGTTATCAACATTATTTTTGTAATGCTTGGTGTTAAACAGATTAGAGAACCAGCATTGTACAGTAAAATCAACTGAATTTTGGGTCCATGCAGTGGGTAGAGAAGAGGAACAGACTCATCGATGCTGCCTTGGTTCTTAAAGAGATTACTAAAACAAGAGACAACCAGGCAAATTTCACTAGGGGCCAGCAATACCTATCTATCTATCTATCTTATCTATCTATCTATCTATCTATCTATCTATCTATCTATCTATCTATCTATCTATCTATCTATCTATCATGTATCCATCAATCTATCTATCTATCTATCTATCTATCTATCAT
>NC_092871.1:34912648-34974171 GCF_032062135.1 Pyxicephalus adspersus
AGGGGAATACCGGTATGAATGGCACATGAGTGATCAGAAGGAGAATAATCTTTCAGAATCTTTTTTTCTAGATTTTCCTCCTTTAAAATTGGGTGCGTCTTATATTCCCGAGCGTCTTATACGGCGAACAATACGGTACTTATTTTTGACTCCTGGCATACAATTTCCATGTAGAAGATATTACAAAGTGTTTTGATGCACTATTAAACAGATGGTCATTATGATTGCTGAGTTTTAGTTCATAAGGTGGTGGAATTGCATCTGGAGTAATAAATAATATACCATGATGGATTTCAGAATTAATATTTAGCTTAGAGCTACAGGCTTTCATTTTTTTTTTATTTGATTTATTTACACACTTTACTTTTTGCATGTTATGTATGCTGTCTATTAATATATGTTTTTTCTACCAATATTATTTCTGCTGGCCTATACAGGTAGTACCCAGGGTATGGACATCTGACATATGGACACCTCCTATATACGAACAGGGTTTCCCTGCTCACTGTGTGTAGAACGGAGGCTTGAAGGGGGGAGGGGACGGTTGCATGACTTGCAAAAGAAACCTTTTGCTAAACTCATCTGAGGTTGTGGGTGATCTTAGGAGGGTGAGCCCTTTCTTAATGACCAAGATAAACTCTGCAAGTGTTTCTTTTTGCATATAAAAGCACAGCTTGCTCCAGATGTTAATGAATGTCTAGGCTTCATTAAAGTTTTTTTTTCTTGCTTTGTGATTACCTTACAGTGAGGATTTTATACAGTACCTGACACTATGCTGTCTAATAATATGTTGAGACAAACATCTCTCCTATTTGAATTAATTAAAATAATGTATCTGTTCCAACTTACATACAAATTCAACTTAAGAACAAACCTACAGTCCCTATCTCATATATACCCTGGGGACTACCTGTATTTTGCAATGGAAATGGCCACATAGTGGTTACTGAAGAAGGAAACACACATACAAACATAAATCTAGTGTTATTTTATTTCAATATTTTGATATCTCCCAATAACCATTTGAATTTTCCTCAGCAAGAGGCTGTATTTGTGATATATGCATTTTTCACAATACATTGCAATCCGAATGCTAAACCATCACATCAGTGCTGTGATATAGGAAATGTACATTATCTGTGTCTATCTTTTTATATGAAATTTGAGCAATGTCAATCTGAAAGCCCAAATCAAAGATTTAATACCAGAAGTACCACAGCTGGTGGGGGGGGGGAGGGATCTTTGATGAATACACCCTACATCTTAGCAACACACTGTTACTTTGCAATATTTACTGTAATATACTTTTTTATAAGGTCTAGGTTGAAAATTGGGTTGATTGTGATATACCTGATGATTGTAGCCATGTGACAAATCACAGTCATCATGCTATTAAAATAAAAATTCTCACCAGTGCATTAAAAAACACATCAATGCAAATAGTGTGATCCAATCCTAAAAATCACACATGCCATTACCTGGATTTTCTGTACTGGAGACTTCTATTTATATGCAAAATGTCACAACATGGGGATTCTTGCTTTTCATTTAAAATTTGCAGAAAAAACAACTATTGGCTATAATAAAATGACAGTGTCTCCTTAAAGTCCACCTCTGACCAACTTATCCTCATTCTCCACACAATCAGCAGCTGTTTCAAATAAGAGTAGCATTAGGACTAGTGGAAACATGTGCTGAATGTCAAGATCTCAACTGAGGTCCTTCTAGATCATGCACAGTGGTGGTCATCTGGTCTTACCACAAACCCAACCCAAGCCTAATTCACACTAACTGTTCTGCTGCAAAATTTTTGTTTGCATATCCCCTCCCCCCCCCCCACCCCACCCCCCTCATTGTGCCTGATTAGGTTGTTGTTGCTCTTTTTAGGTGGATATATACACCTTCTCTAGAGAATAAGTATTATTAGCTATAAAAACATCAGTATATATATATATATATATATATATATATATTGCACTAGACATTTCATTCAGCCCAATTTTTTTAATATAATAATTAACTTGTATATATATAGTGTTACAATTTTCTCCTCACAAAGCTTTGGCAGGAGAGAATGTGTGTAAACACCAGGGTACAACTGGTCTAAAATAAAAACAGATGTAAACAGAGTGAAGTTATGCAATGACGGTGTGAGAAGTCTGTTATTGGAGCTCCGTGGCTATCTGGACTACTTTGGCATCCCTGGTCTTTTGACCCCACCACAATCTCTACCTGATGCCTAAGTCATGGAAATCAAAGGGCTTGAGTAAATCATCTGCCCACTCGAGTTTATTAAAGTATTATTAAAGTAATTTTTACCCTCCAAATCAGCCTGAGCCTGCGGACATGGCCTCTGCCACGATGGTGCCCTAATGTGCATCCACATCACACCATGCAGATTACACCGATACAGACCTGGATGTATCGCCATCACCCACCCAGTCTTCACCCCCACACCCACACTTAACTTGGATTCTGCAAGCACTCCTGCATTTCATACCATCCAAAGAAGACATAGAATCTTTAGTCATTCGCATAGAGTGCACCATGGGGAAAGAACTGGAAACCCTGGTGCAACACGTCACTGCTATTGATGGAAAGGTAGCTGTGCTGGAGCACTCCTCTTCACAGGTGTTATCCAGGATTTCTGCATTGAAGCCTCACAAACGGTAGTACAATCTATTATATCTTCACTTACCCTCAGGGTAGATGATCAGGAAAATATGGGTGGCAGCAACAACTTGTGGCTTAAAAGGCATACCTGAAGCAACAGAAAATGTGGATTTAATACCTACAGTTCAAGCTGTGCTCAATCTGACCCTAGGTCGCCCTGCAGGAGATCATATAGAGATTGACCAGGTACATAGAGTGGGACCGAGAAGAGGCAGCACTATTGATCGACCTAGGAACATCCTGTTTGGATGGGAACACTACTTCACTCTAAAGGAGCAAATTGTTCGTTAGGCCTGAAAAAAGGGCCCACTGATTTTGATGGAGCACAGGTTCACATATACCCTGACCTGTCCAGTCACACATTATTGATGCGCTGTATGCTGCAGCCTCTCCTGGAGCTTATCACAGCTCATGCGGCTCAAACTGCCTGAAACTGTCGAAGGAACCCATAGGAAACTCTTTCAGTTCGGTCACGTCCGGAGTCAACAGACAAAGGACAAGGCCTGCAACACCTCCAACTGTGCGGCCACCTGCTTCCTCAGCTGCATCAGAGATATGCGTTTTTGATTTGTTACCCTTGGTGTTTTCTCTTTTATACACAGACTCCTGCTACCTCCCAACATAGCTCGAAAGAATGGGTAAAATGCATCCTACAGCGTGTTGCAAGTGGCATTTTTACTTTCCCTACAAGATAACGTGTAAATTTGGGACTGGACACTGATCTACTGGGCCCCGTCTCTTTTTGAATGCTTCAGTGATGAGTAGACCTGTCACTAACTTTTCTCACCATTAAATAAGGTATCTCTGTTCTGTTGCTATGTTCTGAATAGTCACCTAATCATAGCCAAACCTTTGGGCCTAACACTGCGTACAGTTCAGTATGTTTACTTTACTTGTATGAGCCTGTTTTATATATTGTCTCTCATTGTGTTATACTAAATCAATGATGTTTCTTACTGCACTATTGCTGAAGGTGAATCCTCCTGGTGGATTGCAATATCCCCTGCTTTACTTTACAGGTATTGGTTTAAAAGTTGTGGTGGTTAGTTTATATTTGCATCATTGGTCCCCTGGATTGCCTACTTTACCTCCAATTAGGTTACTCTACCTCTTATAGAGAACAGAGTTTGTTACAAACAGTGCAGGACCTAATATTGATCAAGGTCCTATATAGATAGGAACTTTCCTCCCCCTTCTTTTCCCTTTAGATCTGATTCTCTCCCTTTTATTTTTAATATTTATTATTTTTACCCTCAGAGTGCGTATGTATATGTTCCTATTAGGTCCATACCATAGCACAGGAAATGTCGCTTAAAGAGCTCACAGATTGACACCTATTCTGAGTATAATAATCTACCCTGATCAAAATGAATTCTTTCCGCGAGGCTAGAGATAACACAATCAGATCCCTAAACATTATTGACTGTGCCCAATCTCATAATATTCCGTTAATCTTCTCTCCACGTATGCAGGGAAAGTGTTTGTTTGGGTGAATAGGCTTTCCTCTGCACCATACTTCAACATCTAGGGCTTCCCAAGCGTTTCCAGCAGTGGATTCAGGCACTGTGCTCGATGCCAACTGCACAAGTCAGAATCAATGGAGAATTGTCAGATTCCTTCTACGTTACGAATGGGATGAGACAGAGCTGCCCCCTTTCTCCCCTTCTCTTTATTCTGACAATGGAACCTATGAATATAAAAGGTATCACTATTGGGGCTGTGGAACACAAGGTTGCCGGATGACCTGCTTTTTATCTGTCATCCCCATTTCAAGACAATCCCAAACTTACCTAAAGAGCTTCAATGTTATACAGAGTTGTCTAACTATAATTTTAACCTGCAAAAGTCGGAAGCTTTAAATGCTTATTTCCGCATAGAGTACAGAGGTTGCTATCCCCAAACTACCCCTTTAAGTGGGCGACTTCTTCCAATTAATATTTAGGCACCCAAATCCCCGCTCAACTAATGAGGATAGTGGAACCTAATTTCATCCTACTCCTCCATAAAATAGGAAGGACCTCTAAAAATGGACTACGAATACGAATTGCCGGTACTGAATGCCTGGCGCTCCATTCAACTTACCTATTTTCTTAGATCTCTTCCACAACCTTCCCAATTTGTACACCCACTTATACAGTTGGAATCGCTTTGTGAATACCAAACAGCTTTCAGGGGCACACTTTCCTACACCTATCCAAGTCTTATCTCAACACTGCTTGCTGATGCTCTGTCTTTTGTGGCGAAGTGGGAATCGGATCCTGGTTTTCCGCTTACGAAGCCAGCAAGATATGATGCTTTATTTTGATCATGAGGCCACCATTTGTAATAAGTACCAAGAAATTAATTATAAATTGATCATTAGATGGTACATTACGCCAGGTAAACTGGCTAAAATATACCCTCATACAGATACAACCTGTTGGAGATGTAAAACAGCTCCTGGTACTCTGTTACATATTTTCTCGGACCTGTCCATGGCTTATCCCCTTCTGGGGGTCTGTGGCAAGACTAACACATGAACTCACATCAGTGGACATACAGGAGAAGTTGAATTGGTACTCCTTCACATTTCCACCATGATGAGGAAGCAATACAAACACTCACTTCTGCGAAATCTGGTGAATGCCGCAAAAGCGTGTATACCGTCATGCTGGAAAAGTGAAACGCCTCCAATGGTTGGTCAGTGGTTAGAAAGGTTGGGGGATATCTACCGTATGGAGGATATGATATCCACTGATACTGGTAACATAGAAAAATGAACCCATTCAAGAAGAACAACCTTCTTACTTTAATGCTTTAATGCAGCAGACACAAAATTTCTAGTGGAAATACCAGGCCTCAGGAATGTTAAAACTGATGCAAAACGACACATTTTAGAAGATGAGTAGTAATGTAGTACATGTTGTGTCCCCCCCACCTCCCTGCCTCTCCGCCCTCCCCCCTATACTTACCTGCCCGTATTTATCCATTTGTTAATATATGCTGTTCTGTTTTAAGTTCACCAAATGTAACTAAGTTACTTCAGGTACCTTGTTATCAGAAAGAACTGTTTGTATTTGCTATATTTTTTGCCATTTTTTTTGTAATGGATATGTTGTAATTTTAGCTAAAGAGTTGTATGTACCGTATTTGTCGCACTTTAAGACGCACCTGACCATAGGACGCACCTAAGTTTAGAGGACGAAAAAAAGAGAAAAAATATTCTGAACCAGTATTATATTATGCAGTTCTCTACCCTTCTACATGGAGCATGTCCTATCATTACGGCCCCCTCCTGTGTAGGCTTTACCTACTGTGTTCCCCTGCACCAAGCAGCCCCATGAATGTCTCCTCTCCCCTCCATGACACATTTGTGTTACCCTGTCCTGTGTGTCTGGTGTCATTACTTGTCCTTTGTGTCCAGTGTCATTACCTGTCCTGTGTGTCCGGTGTCAGGGCTGTGAGCAGTGGGTGGGCTCTGCAAGCCGGACTCTCATCTTGCTGACCATGTCCGGTGACCCGGTAGCCGCTGAAGGTACTGCAGCAAGCGCTGACTGTGCAGCAATATTCGCTCCATAAGACGCACACTTTCCCCACACTTTTGGGGTGAAAAAAGTGCGTCTTATGGAGCGAAAAATTCGGTAATTGTTGCTGACAGAGTCTCAATATAAAAATTTAAATATAAAAAAAAACAAATGCAAACTATGAATACCATTAATAAGCCTATAAAAAGCTGTAACTATCATCAACAAATAATATTTTGATTAAGCAGTATTGATATAGTGCAAGCATATTACGCAGCGTTGTACATTAAATAAGGGTAGCAAATGACGGACAGATACAAACAATGACAAAGAAGAGCTTACAATTGAAGAGGTGGGGGAAGTAGCACACAAATGGTCATAAAAAAGTACCACAGGGTAATTTTTCAGAATTGAGGTCCTGGTGATGCCAGCAACAGATTGTGCCTGTATTATATGTAGAAATGGCTGAAGCCTATGTGGAAGGGTGACAACGTAAATTGGGATTCAAGGATAGGTTGTTGTAATAAAAAAATAGGAAATGTCTAAATAAGAACCCTTTTACCAGGATCACCAAGTATTAAAGGTACAGATTTAAAATATTGAAAATAATGCTTAATACAATAACACAGTTCATTGTATGTAAGAGTTTGGTGATTTTCAATGTTTAATAACATCAATCTTAACATTTAGGAAAAGTTACACATTGGCCAATAAAAAAATATAAGGATGGACCAGTTACAGTATTGAAAGGTCTAATATGTCTTGCAGGGAGCTTCTGCTTGATAAACCAAGTATGACCTGCTGGAACATGCTATGGGGATACCCTAAAGGAGTCACACAGGTGTCAATACGGAGTGTGGAAGGAGTAAACCAACAGGGAGTAACTGAAGGTAACAGCATGCAAATATACATATATTGACCATATTGGGTATGAGCAATACACATTAATTCCCATCCTGTATAGAAAACAAGAAAAAAATACATAGTTTGGAACAAAATGAGACAGAGACTGGGTTTTTAGGTGCCTACACTTGTCAGAAATGTGGACAATTATTTTAAAGTGAAGATGATTGTAAAGATTATAGCAAAATCATTCCTAACATGAATTTTTAATATAAGCTGTTTTTCCTGGTCCTCTGGTACACAGATTTGTAGGTATTATTTAGGACATGTGTATATATTTTTTATGAATCTGCTATCAGCTTTCAAAACATTTTTTAAGGATCTGGAATGCCGTATTTAAAAATATAATTGGATCCTATTGATCAGAGCTTTCTTTTATTTATGTTTGTTTTACTGTTGCATGTTACTTGGCTTTTATCTATTTATGAAGGCCAATAGGACTGCATCTCCACAACAGGAGTCAAACTATTAAAATGACCAGTCAGAGTCTGGCTTAGAGCCACTGTCTTGGGGGGTTGGGGGATTTTCCCAACAAGGACACAAACAGAAGCTAACAAGATTTTAGACTTTTATAGCTGTCAGTGACATAAACGGATGTTAAAAGTAATACTTACCAATGAAAAAAAGATGAAAACTAGATTTTCTGTGCTGTTTGTGTTTCTTTTGGGAAGTCTTCCCATGATGTCCTGGTGTAACCTCATCACATCTTTACACTGATAAAATGAATGGAAATCTATCCCTTAGGGTATTTGACAGCAATAACATTTTTGTGAAAGTTCTAATGTCCCTCCAGTCTATTAACAGTGTTTTATATTTTGAATTGTGGTTTGTATAAATGTTTGAGAAATGATGCCTCTTTTGTTTTGACACTTTAGGCTCTAACAGCCTCACTTTTGGAGAAATTTTCCTAAACTTACTTTAAAAAGTCTTTAAAAAGAAAAAGCAGCAATAGAAAAATGTTTTCTAGCTGATAAGGTTAAGGTAAACCTGTCAGGCTTTTAATACTGTTGTTTAGGGGAAAGTTCACCTAACCTCCCCTGCCAGCAATAGAGGACATTTAGTAAAGAACTGCAACAAAAACTTAACAGAGCTTTTCACATTTTCTCCCTATGAGCCAAGGTAAAAATGAATTGATTTAAACTTAATGTACTAAAAACTACCAAAGACCTAGAGCACAAAACACTGTAAGCAAAAACTAAAAGGATTTTGAAAAAGAGGCAAGGCCTTACTTTGTAGCAGATACATGGATAGCAGTTTGACAGCAGAAGTGTGTGCTTTGTTCAGGGACCAAAATTTAAAAATTGAAAATAACAATATTTTCTATTACAGCTTGCTGGCCTTGTGGACATGTGTATAACCCAAGAAATTGATATAGGCAATCATATGAGTAACTTGTTGTTGTTAATTGGCTGCAAATATTTTTTCAATTGATGACCTTTAAGTTTTTGCTTACTGGAACAGAAAAAATATCCACCTTAACTTGCTATCAAGCCACCTGGATCAAAGATAAAAATGTTAGTCTTTTTAATATTTTTAAAAACATTGGGCCTGACCTATTAAAGTTCTCCAAGGCTGGAGAAGATATACTTTCATCAGTTAACCTGGGTGATCCAGCAAACCTGGAATTGAAAACATTTGCTAACAAATGGCAAATGTCTTTTAAGAAATCCATTCCAGGTTTGCTGGATCACCCAGCTTCACTAATGAAACTGTATTCTCTCCAGCCTTGGAGAGCTTGGAGAGCAAAGCAGTGCTATCATAATTTCCTTTCTAATTTTGCAATTAAAGTAGATCTAAAACCAAAAACATTTTTGTTTTAGTAGGAAAGGCTTTTTTAAGATTCATGTGTTAATAAAAAGTTTTCCCTTTAAATTTTGAACTGTGGACTCAGCACAAAATGATTGAAAATTGGGTGTCTTTCCAGTGTGTGGAAAATCTCATTTTAGAATTTGCCCTCATTTTAATTACCTGGTGATCAGAACAATTTAAAGAGATTGAATGTTGATAGCACGGATATATTTTTCTCTTTTGTTACACTTTAATTGTTGGAAATTTACCCATTTTGTTCTGATTTATTGCAGTTTCCCTGGACCTCATTTTTCTGTTTACAATACCTGATAATGACTGCCTCTGTTGTTGATGTGCATGCAAGCCTTAAATTTTGTCTTATTGATCTATATTAACTCCATTGTTTCTTCACATTATTGAAAGATTTACATAGAAATAATGTGTTATCATTATTTTTAGGATCTAAAATTTATGTTTTTATGAAATGTGAACATAAGATTGTCACCTCTCAAGTCAATCCAAATGGCACTAATACTCTTTTTGACATGAAAGCAGTCTTCTACCGCAGGAGCATCAACAAGCCAATTGCTGTCCAGGTACACGACTGTTTAACAATGCAAAGAAAACATGACAGTGCATGAACCTCCTTAAAATAAAAAATAGTGAGGTACCGAAGATTAAATCACAGCCATCCATAACCAAGCTTTAGAACCTTAAAAGGTGCTCTATTTAAAGTTTATGCTATGCTAGGCACATGTAAATAATGACCTTTCATAAAGCTACTGGAATCAACAATTAAGCTGATAGCCAAATGTATAGAACTTCCATTAAGTTTTAAGCTGCTGTTGGCAGAGGCAGCCATGATGTCTGTAACTCCTCTTTGCACTTTCTCCTCTTACTCTGTTTGATTTTTACCGGTGTTTAATAGTTTTTTGTTTACCTATATTACTGTCCTAATCTTTGGACTCCTTTAACTTTAATAAGGGCAGCACTATCGAGGATATTAGTACATCTTATTGTTTGATAGAGACACCATGGATGGAAAGATCATGATTATTGTCAGCTTTATGTTGAGTAAATATAGTCCCCATTATAAACCTTAAACACCCTTACTCACAATTGCAATGTATGCTAAGTACTAAAAAAAAATCGGGCTCAGACTAATTCTGGTCTGAATTCTGAAAAAAATCGGAAATCCAGAGATGGAATTCATATTTTTTTAAGTTTTTTTTGGGTGAGACTTGGAACTCATTAGTTATTTGTAGCTTAGCCAATGCAGCTGGTAGATTTTGACACCCCCCCCCCCCCCACACACACACATACTTGTCATTGACAGGTATAGCATATGGCTCAGGAAAACTAGCTGCAAGGTGTTGACAGTGCACCACTAACAATGTATGTAGTTGCAGTAGTGAGAAGAGAAACTTTGCTACATCTTTATGTCCTGTAGGTTGTTCCCTGAGTTGTGAGTTATTATTGGCTTTGCCACAATTTAGTACATATAGCCAGGGCATGACTTTATTTATTACTCACTCAGTGGTTCTAGAAAAGTCTGTGAGATTCTTTCTAGAACACTTATTTATATTCTGTAGAAAATAATTTGTTATCCGATGTAAACAATGTCTAGAACAGTGATTTTCAACCACTGTGCCGCGGCACACTAGTGTGCCATGAGAGATCTTTAGGTGTACCGTGGGAAATTATCTAATTACCATTGTCGAGTGTCTGTGCTGTAGTGACTGGCAGAGTAATGTAATACTCTTCCATGTCAGTGGGTGGCAGTAGGTAACATAGTTTTCTTGTTCATTCTTAGAGACAAAAGAATTAGCTACAGAGTGTAATTTTGTAACATTTTTGATTTGTGGTGTGCCGCAGGATTTTTTCAATGTAAAAAAATGTGCCGTGGCTCAAAAAAAGTTGAAAAACACTGGTCTAGAATACCTGTACACTAATCATTCTGTTTACTGAACACAACTCATGGCATATTTGTGCTTTCCTAGAATTGATTACTGAATCACTGCATGGACTGAGCACCTCGAGCAATGACTCAGTATAATACATTAAGACAGTGTTGACTGCATTATCTTAACAAAGCTGGCTTTATATTCTCTGACTCTTAGATCTGGAGGAGCAAGCTCATGTGTGACCAATTTCTCGGCCAAGTGCTCCTGGCTGCATCGCCTAATGACCCACAAGAAGAACAGGCTCTCCAGCTGTATAACAAAGATGATCGGGAAGCAGAAGAGATGCCAGGATGGGTAAATGTCAAGGTTGTCTCTTCGAATGACCTGCTTGAACTATGAATATGAGATCATCCTCCAGACACAGACAGTGCTGCAAGCTAGAGACAGTCTACAGAGAACTACAGTCATGTACAGAGAACGCCTCTGTTCACACATATAGGCCCTAGAGATCTGCATCTATGCTGTACACCAGATTATTCATAAAGCATACCCATCAGTATTTACTTTTGTAATCATTCTACAGAACAACACCAGCTGTCACAAAATGATTGTATTTCTGCATGCCATAAATTCAGATTGTATTACCAGTATAGTGTTTACAGAAAGCAATGTGAGCATATAGCTATAAATACTTTTTCCATCAGGGCTTGCAACGGAGCTATATTTTCCACTTAATTACTGTCTCCTATTAGTGAAAAAAGACATCTAGAAAAGGAAACATTTAAAGTGTTTGGGGAATTTCAACTGAAAAAACACACACATCACACCATTTTCTATAGGTGAATATAGCGGTCCAATACACTACTAGATTACCCAGCATTGCCTCTCACACACCTGGAACATTCAAGTGTATGTAAACCCTGACCAGGAACTGCTCCTATTTACTGTATGCTCTGTGTAATAAAGGCTGTAAGCACTTAGTTTGATCTTGTCAGAGCTGATTTGTGTCATCTGCACACTAAACATGTTACATCAGAACCTTCCTAGTTCTTCTTTTTTGGATTACAGAATAATATTTACATTGTAGAGAAATGCCAGTCTGACAACATTCAGTAAAAAAAAGCTTTGTGTTGTCACCTCACAACAGGGCTTGTTGCAAACGTTGGTTGCGTTTCTGGCAGATCAGCAGGTTTACATTTTGAACTTAGAGGGTATTTTAAGAGTTAAAAGACCAGAAAATAATCATGTATTGCAGATGTGTTACCTTAAGGCGGTACATAAAGTTTTCCAATCACTTTGATGTTACTTGCAGTAATCTTTCAGTATCTGCTTAGCCCCATCTGTTATCCAGTAACTTACATAACGTTTTAATTTCGATTGACACCCCAATTTCTAAGGCAAGGCACCTGTTACGCATCCTACCAGTTAACTGCAGTGTGGGTCATTAAAAGAACTAGCACTGGCAGACCATTCATTTTCTGCCTTAATGTCTAATAACTACAGTTAAACTCCACACAAATCTAAATGGGTCGTAATAGACATAGTAGATTGTTTTATTTGCATTAAATTATCTTTCATTCCATAAACCAAGATGAGAATTTGGACAATGGCTAGGTATAAGGTTTGTCCTTCGTTTCATGACCCTACCCATCATGCAAAAGCAGGTAATTCCCAGTGGGTATGCAAGGTAAAGGCTGGGGTGGAAATTGTGTAGCTTCCACATAATGTACTAAGGCATGAAAATTTTCCATTTACCCTATCGTGGCTTGTAAATTGATCAAGTGACTTTTGTCCAGTGACAAAGAAATGACAGCATTCACTTAGCATATTTATAAGTAATATATGTTTTTTTTTATTTCACATTCATCCACTTTTGGGGTATTTCTTTATATGTTTAAACCATATATTTTTTCAAAAATAAAATATGTTAACATTCTCCCTTATTCAGAGACATTTATTATAGTTTTTGAAAGTAAAGTATGTCCTTTAGTTATTCCAGAAATTAAAAACTTCAAACCATGGTATTTCTAAATTTTATTCACAATACTGCAGGTCCAGATTTCAAACTGCAATATTTTATTTTTACACTCAAGACACAGTCATGCACAATCCATGTTTCAATTTTTCTATTGCTTCAACCACAATTTAAATTAAAACCTCCAAAAAAAAAGGAATCTTTGTTTAAAAAAAATAATAAAGTAGTCGCTGAGGTCTTCAGATCATACTGTATTCTCAGCGCATAACCAACATAAATAACTTATTTCCAATTTAAAAACAAAAAACAAACTTTCCTTCAAAAAGTTACAGAATGATATCACTACACATTTTGTAATTTACAGAGAACACACCCTAAAAAAAGAGGAATGTACAGCAAATGTGTTACAGTTGAGAGAGACAACGGGAATATGTCATAGTAATAACACCGGATTTCCCCCTAAAATTTCCTCGTGTTGTTTTTCATTCCTGAAAGTTTGCAAAAATGACAAGTCATCTAATCACAGTACGGAAAAAAAAGACAATAGAGGTACCCTGTGAAATATATTTTCTTGATTTTGCTCCCAGTCAAAAAGTTTGAGTTGTGTCTGTTGCAAAACTATAATTCTGGGTATTGATATTTTTCTGTGACATATTGGTCACATACACACGTTATATTTTTTTTTGAAGAATGCAATACATGAGACATGATCAGAGAATGATGAAAAAATGGACAATTTTATATAACAGTGTTATTTCTTTTTTCTTTTTTTTACTCTGCATACAAAATTTGAGAAAGGCTCTACCACAAATGAGAAATTGTGCGTCTTAAGAAAATAAAAGAAACAAAGGGGTTTCAAATATGGAGCAAAAAGAACATTTGTTCATAGCAGATGTGGGTCCTATTTGGCTTTTACGTACACATTTATTTACCATAAAAAGTTTTTTTTTTTTACTTTGCACAGAGCAGCTGTTAAATTTTAGGTATAGTTGGTCTGTTCTTTATTACAAGTGGTGGAAAATAAATAAATAGATAAAGGCTCAGTGAGACTGCTTAAGTTATGACATGAAATTTTAGAACATCCATCCAAAGAGAAGTCCGCCGACTCCTTAGATTGGATATATAGGATATAGGCTGTATGCATGTTCCTTCACTTCATTTAAAATACTGCCTTACATATACACTGGTAAAAAATATGCCATATGATAAGGTAAAATTGATGAGAAAAACAAAAATATATTTTTCCCCTTATTAGTGCCAAAACAATAATATTCAGTATTTATGTTACCCAGGTGTACCATCATAGCAAAGTTTGTGCCTTCATTAAAACATACAAGTGTAAATGTTTTTTTTCATCAAATATATGACCACTTGAAGATCACTTAGGCATAAATACAAAAATTGAACCAGAAAGCCACGAGATCTATGTACAGTACTTCTTAAATTGAAACAATGAATATTTCTTAAGAACCAGTATGAAGAATTTCTAGCTGTTATATATATGACGCACACTCAACCATTAAACAATCGAAGATGTGATAGAAACAAAAGGGCCACACTAAAGATTGAGGCCATTGGTATTTCAGCATAGATGTCCAAAAAAACAAGAATCAAATGTGTTTTGGGGGCTATGGGGTTACATTTTCATCCGGGGCCATACTGCTCATGTGAGTGGAAGGTTGGACATGTGTAGGTCAATGGGGGGTTTATTCAACCCAGGAATTTAATTGCTCATTAAGTCCTAAATCAGCCCCCTCTTATTCTGTTACACCAATCTTACAGCCCATTCAAAGTAGCAGTTTAAGCCAATAAAGTAGAACCCTTGAGCGCTCAACATGTGGTGGATTGTTGACTTAAAAACAAAGGTTTGGATTTGAAACCTTTGGTGTGTTCCTTCACACATGAAAAATCATGTCAAGCTCAATGTCTTCTTGTTCAGTTGTATTTAATATATATAATAAAAAATCAGCAAAAATATATAAAAGAAATAAAAAAGAACGACTTACATATGTGTAGGTATATGGTAAAACTAATGTGAACATAATTTAAGCAATTCCTTTACTTAATGCTTGATTTTTGGAGGTCTGAAAAAAGATTTTGTTGAAAGTTCTATTTTCTCTATCTGTACACATTGTGGATTTATCTTATATCAATGTAAATATATTGGACATTTGGGAATATGTTTTTTATACCGGTGGATCTGACATTCACCAAACATTCACTACAATTAAATCTATATGGTGCACAAGTTTTGAATAATAGCGATGTATTCATCTGTGAGATGTCCTTTTGTGTTCCTATGAATGCAATAAAGTGTAATATTAGAGCTAAAGTTTTTTAATGGAATGGGTGTATGTTAATGGCTGTCTGTATCCCCATTGGGCAGGTCTCTCCTTACTTACTATTCCAATGATGATGGTCACCAAAATAGAGGTAGATAGGAATCTCTCCAATTTTTTTTTTTATTTTTCAGTATAGAGTTAGGATGGTTTGCACTCGGGATTTGGGTTCGTATTGCTACCTGTGCACCAGTGATTTTTTACACCAAGATGGAAAGTTGGGGAAATTCAAAATGTTAGAGTTGTCTCTAGAGCAGGAAGTGAGAAAGAGCCCTTTTTTTGGTCTTATTGTATAAATCATCAACACATCACAACAGAAGGACACAGTGGAGCAATGAAGCTTTGATGTGCTGTGTATGTTTCCTAGAAGGAGAGATTATGTATTAATTTGTATTACATTTTACATCACTTCAGCACTCAAGCATTTGAGTGGAGCTGTCATCCCTCTAAAAAAACCTTTTTTTCAGACAGATATTTGAATTACGTAAATGTTTAAGGACAACTTCCAGAAGTCCTTTTTTTTCTTTTTTAGCACAGTAACAGTTGTCCCACATAGCTGACAGGCTATTGATACAGATAATTACAATAGGCAAATATGAAGTTCTGTAAAATGAGCTAGTGCAGAGCTGTCCAACTCTAGTCCTGGAGGGCTACATACAGGCCAGGGTTTTTTTGTAAACAGTCATTTTCAGATGCTTAATATACGTAGAAGCAACTGCAACCAGTTAAAAAAATTAAATGTCATGTAAGCTGAAAAACATACTAAACATTCGCTTTACTGGAAAACTTTTCATGTTAAATAAAAAATAAAGCTGTCTGGTCATAAATATTTTCTAGCTTTTAGCATTTACCAGTTCAGTTCCTATGACAGTTGAACTCCAGTTCAACTGTCATAGGAACTGAGGTTCTTGCTTTGGACTGTTGAATGGCTGGTGTGCAGCTTGGGATCAGGAAGAGGAATGGTTTAGTACAGATTGGTGCAGAAACTGAGGCTCTGTATACAACATGTGTCCATTAGAATGAACATGGAGAGACAGAGAAATTGAAGATAAACACAGCTTCTTGCTTGAATAACAAGGCGTTTGTAAAATAGCAGTTACTCTTTCTCCTGGAACCTAATATGTTCGCAGTTGGCCTGAACTAGCATTGCTATTGTATACATATTGTTTAAATAATATATATTCTTATATATTAAAAATATAGGTGAAAAAAAGAGCTGCACCATAAATGGAAGTGAAAACTTTTCTAACCAGAAACCTGTGTTTTTTTATATGAGGCATAGTATTTGAATGTCTATGCCAATAATATGACATACCCTATAACTCCATTTTTCTCTTACGTTGTGTAAAATACAACAAGGATGTTAAATGTCAACACTCTCAATTTTACTCTGATACAACCCCTTACCCTAGTCTGATTGGTTGTTATAGGTTAACACAATTAGTATGTCACATCTCCTTGCACTGCTTAAATTAGGAAACCAAAATTCTGTTCTAGGTTAATCTATCCTTCCTAGATACAATTAAAAATGACAAATAATCCAATCATAGTAAGAATCCAATCACATCATACATAAATAATGGAATCCTGGCACTAACAAATCTCTACATAAGGCCACTTACACCATCCAAGAATGTCACCTTTATAAACCTTAGAGCCACTGCTATACACTTGACAACATTTAACATTGTTAAGTTTGCCATAAAATTATTCCAGATGCAACCTGTGTCGTTGGCTTTTAGATAGGGATCAAATTCAGTGCCATAACAGCAAATCAGCAAGTCTTGCAAAGTCGCTAAAAGTTTAATTTTTAAAGGTAGCCTCTATTAAGACCCGAAAATAAGCCTTATGTTTTTTGTGGACAATTTAGTCTTAATCACAATTGTTTATGTTTTTCATCCAGATATAAAATTAGTAAAAATATAAAGACACAGCTGCCATGTTGCCAGTAATCTGTTGTTCTGGGAAAACCTACTGTTGTATCATTTGAATATATCGGCCCAGTAATCTCATTCTCACCAACTTTAAGAGTCATAATATCTCCTAAACAAAAAGAAAGTAAGTTGCAAAGTAAAGAATCACATGACCTGAGGATGTACAACCACCAAGAAGATCATGTTAAGAGCTTCATGGAATGTAGCAGCATTGGATCACTTACGATTTAAATTAGGGTAAACCGAGCTGACTTTCTGACATTAACACACTTATAATATTTCCTGAATAGCATTAGCAGTTCAATAATTAATTTTTCTTCTTTTCTGGAGTTGCTTCTTGTTTGCCTTCTACAGATGTTTGCAGACTAAAGGAGTATGCTTTATATTGCAATTCTAACTACTTTACTACCCTTTTCTGTTTTATTTACACAACCCCTAGTTTTAAGTGGTAAAGTGAATTTGTCATGTCAATTGTCTGTGTATTTGAGTGGAGCTTCAATTGTTTGTGGCCAGCCTTTTCAGTCACGACATCCTGCCATGTCACCATTTAAACTTACTATCGCAACAAAAAGAATGATACAGTTAGTGGAATTCATCACAAGTAGAAGGTTTCACACCCAGAATGTAAAAGAAAAGATAGGTATGTTGTGTATACACTCCACTAAGGCTGTATTTCAAATAATGTTTTCTTTATATATATATTTATAAAGTTTGTACATGGGAAATAGACCATTATGGTTTATTGGCACTTTTAACCCCATTATACAAAAAGTAATATGAGTAGCAAGCATTTTCAAAAAGAAAGTGCAATGGGTAAGAATAATGTGCAAGGAGTGGTACACCACAGCAACCAAACACATTTCGGTTCACTGAGCTATTTGGATCAGTTCAGAACAATTCTGATTGGCTGCTATGGTTATGACACTATTCACATCATCATTTCTATTTGCACTACTTTACTGCATAAGCAACATGATGGTACCAACAATTTTATGGGTTGAACCAGTGTATAACATACCATAGGACCCCTTTACTACGTACACATTTAATGGGTTGCAATGAAGAGCACACTATTGCATATGATGCCTTCAACAACTGCTAGGACTCCATTTCAAAATATAAATTCAGCCCATAAAATTACTTTTTGCCTATGCAGCATAGAACCTAGTCATGTAAGCCTGATGGGGATAACCTAGACAACCAAAGCACAAATAATATATCCCTGTGCAATAAAAGCCACAAGCCTTGTATGTAAACCACTTTGCAGCAAAAATCAGACTACATTACCCCCATGATGGATTGTGTAACCTCCATTTTATGGCTCCTTTGCATCAAGTTATACCTTCCCCTGTTCAATGGTCACTCTCACATGCAAAACTGTACCACAAGTAAACAGAACCTGTGTTGAAAACATGGAGATAAGACTATCAGAATAAATGGATGGTAAGATCCACACAGACCTAAGGACCTGTCAACATTGCTGCATATTTGTAAATGCAGAAAGATTTTTTTTTAGTTTCATTTGTTACCTTAAATACAAAGCAAAAAAAAGTAATGATGGAAAATTGTTTGCTTCTTATGAAAGTACAACCCATCTTTGAAAAATGTCTGCAGGGGATCAACGTTCGGGCGTGCAGCACCAAATTCCAACGTGCCAAGTTGAATGTTGTAGTCCTGTCCCTACTTACAAAAAAAAAAAAAAATAAAGTTTAAGGAATTCATAAGCGCAGGTAGAAGACACGAGTAGGTGCATCATGGTAGATCATGTCTCCCCACAACAGTAGCTGGTAAGCTCGTTAGTCCTGATGTGTGAGGGGATGAGGTTTTCTGATTCATCTGATTCTGAGTCCTGTGTTCTAATGCAGAGGTTACAACTTTGTGTCCACTGTAGCTAGCGGCTGCTGTTTTTAATGGCTTCCTTTGCTGCTATGATCAGTGGAGTCAGGCTAGAAAGAGGCTTGGCTAGTTTTAAAAATGGATGCTGAAAGACAAAGAAATAACTATTAAAAAACATTCTTATATGGAAAGGTTAATACATTCAAAGTGTACTTGTATTTGCATGGCCTAATTCATACATAAATTGCATGTATTTTTAAGTGTGCGCCCAGTGGGCCCTTCAAAATTCAAAAAAACACAAAACATACACATGTAAAAACTGGCACTGAAATAAGAAGAGCAAAGACCATGTGAAGTTTTGTGGCTCATTGACAGACTATAAGTAACAGCTGGATGTGTACACAAATGTATGTACAGTACATGCATATGTTAATTACAATAGGAGCAAAAAGCCATGAAGTCTCCAAATGGTTTATCATTTACCAACTTTGATATAACAGCTCAACAAAAAAAAAATGTTTTTCACTTGCCAAGGATTTTTCAATATATTTAGTGTATTTATGGTCTGCTGAATCCAGAAATAACATCAGTTTAATTGAATTGGCTCTAGTTCCTGTTATACAGGAATCAGAATAGACAATTTTACCAACAACAAATGTTAACACAGCAAATAATTATCAATCTTTATTTACACCGATGTTTAGCATGTTATATATTAAAAGTAGCCTTCTTTTCACAAAACATTTATTTGCCTTCTTTTTATTCAAACATTTTATTTTTTCACAGAAATATGAGTTCTTCAAAAAGAAGTTGTTTAAATGACCCTAATGTATTTTGCTGCATTTGTGGTGAATATTCTCAGCTAAACTCTCAGCAAAGAAACATTACAGAATTTGTGAAACAAGCATATCTTGCACATTTTGGTATTAAACTGGGGGACCAAGACAAGTATTGGGCTCCCCATACGGTATGCAAAACTTGTGTGGAGTATCTACGTCAGTGGAAAAATAGAAAACAGAAAAGCTTGAAATTTGATGTACCTATGGTATGGCGAGAGCCCAAAAATCCTCACATTTTAAATTTATTGTGTATTTACAATCTTTACTAAAAATAACAATAAAAATCATTAATGCAGTCCAAACATGATATGGGGGTCAAAAAACTGTAACGGTTTACTTTACCTGAACTGTCCCTAATGAAAAGTCTGAATTGAGATAGTAAAAGTGATACTTTAATATAGGGAGCTGAAAATAATATATAATACAACATTTTAGGTATTGTTAACATAAACCCCGTAATGCAACTGATAAATATGCATATATTCATACATGCAAACATATTACACTGACCTGTAGAAGCTCCTTGGCAGAACCTCTCCTGTCCACATCCATCTCTAGGCATCGGTTGAGGAAGTCTCTAAACACAGCTGACAGCCTCTCTGGATTCTGCAATTCTGGGGTTCCATTGGTTGCTATCAGGTACAGTGCCTAAACAAAGAACAGAAGCATTAACTTTTAAAATATAGATGTGTGTCCAAGCACAGAACTTGATAATTCTTCATACTTAGCACAGACCACAGTCTAACCACAAGACCAAGTCCTAACTCACAATTTTATTCAACATTGCCAACTAGTCGTGTAGTGCATCTGGCTTTTAAACTGAGTTACAAAATTAAAAGTGTTGAAACAAACATGTGAGGGATTACATGGAATGTTAGTGATTGGGTTATATAGCCATAAAATCTGACCATACACACACTAATAACAAGACAGCAATAAGACCAATCTGAAAATAAAATGAAGCAATCAATCCTTATAGATTTTAGGTGATAATCACTACCAATTGCTGAAAACAAGGGTTCTCCCAATAGATTTCTAGCCCCACATGTACTTATTGGAAATTCCCTGCATCATGATAATTGTTCCAAGACGGGCAGATGCCAACTGCTTGTTTATGGTCAGCTTGGAATACTGTAAAAAGGCCATGGCACAGATACCATAGTTGGATTCCTTCCTGCTGCCAATGTAACTTGTTAAAGATAAAGTAGTGAAGCCCTGTAAGAACTTCTGGATTACCCATAGAAAATTTCCAAAGACCCATCACTGCCACCACACATGAGGAAAATTGGATCTTTGGAAATCTGTAATCTTTAACTTAAAGCGTACCTAAACTCAGAATTTTTTTGTAGTGCAACATCTGTATTAAAAAAAAAAAAAAAAAGGGTGCAGCACCGCCCCCTAATTCTCAATTGCTTAGGCGATCAAGAACAATGGGAGTGCAAAGCCTCCCGGAAAACCTACGTCACGCATCCCGGGAGACTCGAGTGCTCATTCTGTGCATGCGCAGTGAGATCGGCAAGTCTTTTTCCCAAAGTACGTCACCAGATCTCGCGCCTGTGTCGGGTGATGTAGGAAGAAGAACCCAGAAGAAGAGGAGAAGAAGAAGTCGCCTTTGTAGCCGGCCCGAAGATGGATGCCGGGATGATGCAGGATCCGATGGAAGAAACCTCCAGGCCGACTGACTGCACTGCAGGATTGAAGGTAAGTGGATTTTTTTTTTGTTTTGGGCACTTTTGAGTTTATCTCCTCTTTAAGTGGAATTGTAATATTATAAAACTAATTGCAATTTATATGCCTAACAATAAAAATATTTAACCTGAAAGTGTAAAAAGCAGGGTCCTTCAGCCTAGCTCAGTGCCATTCTATTCGTTTCTGAGAAATTTGTTAAATGTTTCTTAGTAGAAAAGCCAAAAATTATGCAAAAAATGGGTAGTACAGAATGCATATCTGTTTTTTCCAGTGACTTACTCTGAGAGGGTTCTCATTAAGGTAAGGTGGTTCTCCTTCAATCATTTCAATGGCCATGATTCCTAGAGACCAAATATCAACTTTGGGTCCATAGGCCTTTCTTGTGACCACTTCAGGTGCCATCCAGTAAGGTGTGCCCACCATTGTGCTCCTTTTACTCTGCTCAGGGGTGATCTGAGCGCAAAAACCAAAGTCGGCTAAAAAGAAAAAGACAAGAACATTTGTAAAATATGTAATTTTTTCATATTCAAGTAAATTTGCTTAGCTTAGTGAATGAGGTGAAGCTCTGCCAACTTCAGCCAACTGATCATGTACAAGCAAAAATCATGTTTTTTTTTTACAGTAAATTTTCACCACTATGCAAATAATCCCTTGTGGTGTGACAATTTACTTTGCTAGGTGAACAGCCTTTAGTAAATTAACCCTATAGTCTATGTTGCAGTATTTCTTATGAAGGTATAGTAATAGTGACATGACTGAACTTTGTAAAGCTTCATATTATGTTGGCGCTATATAAATACTGTGTAATAATAATTGTTATAAAATTAATTTATAAAGGAGCAGTGGTTCATAGTGGTTTATATACATTTTTATGTACTGTCAGTTCCTAAATAGACCTGGTGCATAAATATGTAGTACTTACTAAGCTTTACTGATCCATCCATCCCAAGAAGGATATTGTCACTCTTAATATCTCTGTGTATCACTTGGTTAGAATGCAAGAAGTCCAGGGCTTGTAGGCACTATAAACATAAAAGTATATTGAAGAAACACTGACAAAAACAATAAATCTTATTTTACAAGGTCTAGTACAAATTATGTGATCTTGTAAGAGGGGAAGCCAACTGAAAAGTTTGAAAGCCCTAAGATCTGTATTTCTCCTTACATGTTTCAAGAACAATCACCTGGTGTACGGCCAATTGACTACATTCTTTCATCTTTGACCACGTTTACAGAAAGTATGTGTATGTCCAGGAATTTTTTTTTAGTATTGCATAAAGCTCTCTGCACCCCTAAGGAGATTTTTGTTTCTGTTCTTAAAATACAACAGGAAATAAAATTAAATCTTCCTACGTAAACAAAATTTTCATCCTAAAGCATTCAGTCAGAAAACAGTCATTTTTTTGGAGGATTATTCCCTTACCTCTTTCTCTAATGACAAATTAAAATGCTGGATTTCCCCTTACCTCTTGTCTAAATGACAATAGCAGCTAGAATAAACAAAATGGTAAATAACCCAAAAGGAACAAAGACACCAAAAAAAAGAAAACTTATTATTACACGGATGATTTTTAGAAAATAATTTTGTTTTACTACTTTGCAAATTCTCACCAAAACCTAGCATATGCAATTTGGATCCAATGACCAGTAATGACTCATTAATAAATGTATGTAAAGCAGCAAATGCATCAAATATAAGTGGTTTTATTTGGATACATTTGCAGATTGCGCTAATGCAAAGGGAAGTTGCTAATCATAGGAGTTCTGAACAACAGAAACCTGTCTTGTGCTTAGCATTTGCCAAGTGTTTTAAGCTGGATAAGATCGCAATAATTCTTGCAATCCTATACTTTATGCAATGGCATGTGCTCCTAATGAACCCTGCATGACCCCAAATTTGACATTACTATACCAGTTTGATCAAATAAAAAATCATTAACATCAAATTAAATTAACATTAAAATATTAAAAGTGTTCACTAAATCAAATCAAAATCATTAAAACAAATAACACAGGTCTGCAATGTTCAATTTTTATGTTTTTTATCTACGACTTACCTATGACTGTATGTAAAAAAAAATACCTATTATATGTGCTTGAATAAAGGCTTTTTGATTCCTTAAAAAGCCTTCTAAAATTACACCCGCAACAATACTCAGCTTTGTCAAATCTGTGACAGCTACTGTGTCCCCATATGCAGAGTAATGTATATTAAACATGTATTTCCTATTTTGAAGTCAGTGCAATTTGTTTGCTATTTGCATACAGAAGTTAATTTTTGCATCTTATTAACCATTTCAGTGAAACTAGGTACATCATTCCCTGAGGTGAGTATGTGCAGAGGGGAACATCATGTGTGGCCACCTCCTGAGATCTCGTTCACTGCTCTACTCCATAACCTAAGGAAATCCAACCCTTCTTGTCCTGTGTTGTCCCTGGAAAGCTTCAGTCCCAGTACTCACCCAGGTTCACCCATGATAGTCTATCTTCCAGTTTTGGGGAGCTTTATAAATTCAGGCTCAATCTGTTGTTTGTATAATCTATGCACATCTAAAAAAATCTATTTCAATTTAACAAAACCTCAACCTAATATAAGGACAAACCTAAACAATCAATTCCACTTGTGTCCATAAAAGCAGGCCTATGCACAACATAGTTTCTGGTAGATTTAAAGATGATTGTAGTTTGAAAACAGCTGATGAGACTGGTAATAAAGCCACCATTATATTAAGGTTTTTGGTTTTTTTCACTTTAAATTTTAAACTCACTTCCCGACAGACAGCGGCAATTTGTCCTTCATCCATACAAGTTTCTGTTACAACATCAGTCAGGGACCCTCCAGCTAGGTACTCCATCACAACCCAGAGTTCATCTCCTACCAGATAACTGCAAGTCATAATAAAATTATATAATGATTTTAAGTCATTGTAAATGAGTAAATAAAGAAAATTCAATGTTATAAAACATTTATCCTTAATGTATTTATTGTACCCCTGTGACTATTAGTCACAACAGTATGTAGTGCTCTGCTCAACACCTTCAATGAATAAGCAATCTTGTAAGAATGAGGACCCTTCCAGGCAACACACATATTATGATGATGACTCTATTGAATCAATTATAGAGAAATTGCCAGATAAAATAGTTTTATTCTTTCACTATAATATAATGGTCATTTAAACAAGGATTTGGTAATCAACTGGTATTGAACTGATGACATCCTCACATAATTAAAGCGATATTATAGAACAAGGTGATTCTAATATGATCAGCGGCTTAATTAAACATTTACAGATTTAAAATTCTAAACCACCTATAAGTTACGTGTTTATTTAAGTCTGGATCAGTGTTTCTCAACCCTTTAACATGGGGGAACCCTTGAAATAACTTTCAGGTCCTGGGGGAACACCTGCTATAATTACTACATCCACAGCTCACAGTACATTAGTGTGGTGGTCAGTAAGAATAATGCTTCTTAAATAGCTGGCTGGTCACTGTTACACTGTTAAAGATCATTGATGTCACTTAAAACAGACTTGAGAGGCACAAATTTCTCATTGCTCAAGGAACCCCTAGCAACCTCCGGAGGAACCCTGGATGAAAAACACTTATCTGGGTGGTAAAATGCAGCAAAAGATGACTATTTTTCTAATGTGCTTTTTACAGAAAGATAATGCAGTTCATGCTAAAGATCAGCATTTCAGTATCGGCCTTCTTCACAGGAGATGTGCCTTTTTAGCCCCCTGTCTTAGATGGAAAATAAGCAGTGAGCATGGTATGGTGTTAAGCAGTGGCTTACTGCATACATTTGTATCACAAAACAAATTGGGCTGTAAACATGCAAGCAACTGGTAAGTGGCTATTTGGTCATCAGCTGGCCACAACCACTGTAAGCACTAAACAAATACCCTTTAACAGATATAATGGAAGTGGTTACCAAGTGGTCATCTGACCACACAGAGCATCATTTTTCATGTGCTGTTAAAATCAGTAATACAAAACACAGTAAAAACAAAGCAGCAAGCATAAAGCCTATAGAAGATTCACCTACTACTATGCCCGCTGTTTCCTGTAACATATATTTCTATAGTCTGTGATGTAGAGACTAACTGTATGTTTTGTGATCATGGTTCAAGCTCTTAAGATGCCCCTTCAACAATCCATGAGGTTTAATTCATAAACTTTGTATAAAATGCTTGGAATAACCTAAATAATACTTTAAACCACGGGTGCCCACACTTTTTTGGCTTGCAAGCTACTTTTAAAATGACCATATAAAAAAGATCTACCAACGATAAAAACTTGGATATAACTCCTGTGCACGGTAGAGTTTATTTTAAAAGGCAGGGCTCAGGGATCTACTCGCATTGCCTTTGCGATCTACCAGTTGATCATGATCCACCTGTTGGGCACCCCTGCTATAAATGTTTGTCAAGCATTTCTTAAGGGCCACACATGAGTACTAAACTTCAAACCTGAACAATTCAAACTAAAAAAAAAACGTATTAGCAATACCTTACTCAAAATTATCTTATCTATTAAAGTCAAGCTCGGTCCCATCTCTGAAACTGCTATATTAAAATGAATAAATGTCCAATGAAAATTCATGGGTGTTGCCAAGTTTAGCTAGAGGAATCTGCATGTAACTTTACTGTGTGCTTAATATCTCTGCCTATTTGCTATTCATACCATGCCTGGTATAAATGACCAGCTCTAGAGAAATTTTACCAGCCATCAACATACATTTTGCATCAGTATGCATTGCATTGCATATTTCAGAGCACTTATCACTGATCAATATAGTTTTTTTCAGGTTTAGAAAACAGAAATAACAAAGCGTGAAGGGTCATAGCCAACATAAATCAAAATTAGGACTAAGCTGACTATTACAGTCTAGTTGCTATCAGAATAGTTCATTTTGTTATTACCTTGTAACATCATTAGTTACTATATATTCTGTACTGCTTGTATGCCAATCCACATCCAGCCACAAAGTACATGCAAATTATCTCATGGAGAAATGCCACTCACCTGTCTAAATAATTCACAATGTTAGGATTTTTATTTTCCCTCATGACCAGGATTTCATTAATAATTAATTCTTTTTTGGGCTGCTGCTGCAGGTTCATCTGCTTTATTGCTACCTGAGAAGGAGAGAATGATACAAAATTGAATTAAGGAGGTCTTCCAAATAATATGTGAAAAAAGACAGTGAACCACTTAATGGTATTCAGGAACATTCTACAGTTGTAAATGGTCCACAGCAAAATGCAATATACATAATTTACAAATATGTCCTGAGGCATATTCTGTGCTAAATGCCGACATTTGGCCTATCACCCAGTGTAGGAAGGGTGACGCTAGGCTGTCACTCACAGCCAAATTATCAAAGACTGTGCTGTCACAACAGCTTACTTATGATTTATGTGTTGGTATGTTCCTGATCTCCCCTGTCTTTACAGTTAGCTAGTATAGTCAACCTGTTGTCCCTAGCAACAAGTTTTCCTTGTTGTGTTAGTGTTTCCAGCAGTGACTAGAGTGTTCCAGTTCAGCAGTCTCTAGGCTGTAGAATTACCAGTTTTTTACCTCCAGAACTCTGTTGTATCCTGCATATTCTTAAATTGGATTAAAGATACTAATGGAACTTACAGTGGTGTTTCTTGGCGAGTAAAACTACCTGTCATTGTGTATTCAGCAAGAAGGTATCCATCCGTACAGACCGGGTCTCAGGACGGGTAACTTGCATAAATCAACATTGGTGACAGAATAAAGACAATTCTGCTATTTCTATGACGCCATGGCCACTTTTCTGTGCACATATGCAAAGTTACTGGTAGGGGGTTTAGATATGACAGATTAGCGTCTGACTTCTTTTTAAAGTTGAATTTGCATCTATGTAACAGAACAATTTAGTCTGTGCAAACTGTACATTTTATATAAAAGAAGAGAAGGTATTCCCTCAGTTTCTATCTAGATAAATAGGTATAAAGGTGGCCACCCCTAAATTGTTACTGAGACAAATAAAGAGGGAAGAAAAGACAGGGTTTTGGCCTTAATTTCAAAAGATGATTTTGTATTTTTCATAAGATTCATACACAATTTATGCGACAATGGAAAATTCCTTTACCCTGCCCATTAAACAGCATGGGCTGGGGTTCACACACTATACATAGATCCACTAGCGTTTTAATATTAAACCGTTGAGTCTCATTAACCCGATGTGTTTCGCCACTGCGGGCTTCCTCAGGGGTATGTAGCGTAGACTTTTGCCGGTTTGTTTATAGTATCGCACATGTAAAATAAAGTGTATTCCAGGGTGAGATGTGGGCAACTTTATATCAGAGGGTGCTTCAGATATAGCCAGTCTTAGTATAAGTATAGATGTGGGTATACAGCAGTATAGACTGCTTTTAAATTGCCTGGATTTACATCAGCAGTGGTCATGCCTTTCAGTAAATTAAGATAGAAACTGAGGGAATACTTTCTCTTCTTTTATATACAATGTACAGATTGTACAGACTGCATAATCTGTACATTTATCATAAAAAAGGAGTTTGTTTGGAACAGATTATGGAGCCAGATATAAAAGTACCATGATTGGAGAAAAGTTCACTAAACAATACAAAATGACCTCTCAATACCTATATGGTATGTCATTTTGAAAAGCTCTAAAGTGGACTTTTTAAATATTATTATTATTATTATCATTGTTATTATAGCTGGTAACCTCCCTCGCCCCAAATATGTATCTGCAAAGTTATACTTGTTTCACTCCCATCTTATGCATCAGATACTTTTACCTTTCTAGGTAAAGTCCTATGAAATGCAGAGCAAGAAAAATCATAAAAGAGGACATCCTTGTCCATTGAGAAAAAATCTGACATTTTACCTTCTCTACATTCCTGCAGACTCTACCTAGAAGAGATCACTCTCCCCTAGATGATTTAGTGTAAGATGGAGTTAGGCAGGGGTAGGTAAAATTCTTACTTTATCTTTAATTACATTTTTCACCTATATATATTAGGTGATTTGAAATGGGAACCTGGAAGCATATAATCATTTTAAACTCTAATTAATCATACCTTAACTGCTATGTCAGTATGATGAATAAGGAGCAATGTATCTTAACCTGATTTTTATATAAACAATTTTAGGAACATTCATCATGCAATATTTTGTCTGTACTAGCAAATGGAAAATTAGGACTGTACTTCGACTAAGAATTAGTTTATTCTTGCAGGCTTAAGTTCAGGGTATTTCAGATGAAATGGATATTAATCATTATAGGAATTTACCAAGCAGAACAGTCAGCTTTACCAGTTCAGTGAAAAAAATTAATTTCATACAGGTTTGAATACAAAATCTTCATATTTAACTGGACTAGAGCTTTAATACATTACATTGCTGAATAAATGAAGATTGGAGGATTGCATCAATATGTAAATCACAGAGCATGTAGAATGCACCACAATGTACAACTTATAAGGATGGTGTGATAAGGTCATAAACTTTAGCTGGATTTTTTTCCAACCCACCTCTTGTCCTGTAGCAATGTCTATAGCTGTGTACACTGTACCAGATGCTCTGCAAAACAAAAAGCATAAGCATGTCAAATAGCTGAAATGAATTATCACAGATCCTACAAAAGTGTATGAGGTTACAAAAAATATATATAAATGTAAAATGCAGGTTCCTCCGAAGATATTAGTAGTGGACCTGACCTTCTACAAAATATAGCATTTGTTGTGTGTGTATATAGTTACACACATGCACTTTGCATTGCATTAAAATGTAACTGCAATAACTTGACATTAAACCTGCATATTATTACTAAGTATATTTTGAGCAATGTTAGCATTGAAAAAAGTTCAGATGCTATGTAAAGACAAGTACATCATGACAATATGAAGCCAAACCTGCTATGTCAAATAAAACAATAATTTTCATTTTTTAAAGTAAATATACACACATATACAAATATACACAACAAAGAAAATATCACTTTTCTGCTTTGACATTCAATGGCTGACAATTAGGCTCCCCGCAATTCTTTTATAAAAAACTACAAGACAGATATGTACAAAGTCCGTGGATCAGCTATGAATGATATAGGGGACTTTTCCATTATTGCAGAGAACTAATACAGTGGGAATGGAGCAAAACTTGATATCAATTTAATGTTCTTTTATAAATCCTCATTAGATTCCTAAATTCACAAAACGAGAGCCAACTTATCTCTAACAAGTAACAAAACAGGCTAGATGTGTAAAAAAGACTGCAGGTTACTGATCTATTCATTGTAGCTCAATGAATGATAGCATTAGTATCTCCACTAGGAGGCAGCATATAACCATCAGTAATGGGATGAACTATAAAGTGAATGGTAAAAAAAGAAACTACAATAACATTGCTGAAAGTCAATGTTTAGCATTGACAAGGTGATCAATTTTAAAATGAAAAATATGGAAACCACTTTTGAAGGCAATTGCGTCCAGCACAAAAGGGATGTTTCTAAAACCTAAGTTTACTTAAAACTGCAACCCTAATACCCATTTTATGGGGTGTTCGGTGGTGTAAACCCAGGACATCCTAATTCAGTTTATTGCACACTTCTAATAAATGTCTAGATACTAACATGCCGACTTCATTGAATAGTCTCCAGAGAAGAAGTAGCAATAAATAAGCAATGAGAAAATATACCCTGATCATCCATAGCTAGGAAAAAAACAGGAAAAGGTATCTTTTTGGAATTTGTCCATTCAAGAGATTCAAGGATTTTAACACTGACTCAGCAGGTGAAAATAAAATGTAGTAGCTTTGTTGTGGCTCTAAAATATCAAATGGACAATAAATTTGTCTAGAAAGCTGAGAAACCCATCCTTTCCTTCTCTGAAGAACTGAACAAACACAAATACCCGAGCTGAATGTAAAACTTTTTGTAGATAATAGGTACAGTCACAGTTGTATTTACTACAAAATAAGAATGATAGGTAGTGGTTTATCTATCAGAGACAAGGCTAGCTCCTATGCAGATTTATTCTCTAATTGGTACCCAAAACCTAAAGACAGCCCATGTACCTTTTAAGAGTTCTATTGGGTCTTGGTGCTTTCACCCACCAGAAGGTTCCCATAGCAGAAAGAGTAAAAGGGAACCCTGAGCATTAGTCAACTAACATAAAAAGCCTGTGCACAGCTCACTGTAATAAGGTATGGCTACCAGGTAAGATGTGAACCTAGAATTGGGTGATTATTCCAAATCACAGTTTTAATAAAAAAAAGTTTTTTATTTAAGCGGAGTAATATGCATGTTTTCACATTCCCAACAGATAGAATCTCTGATATTCTTAGTCTTTCAGAGCCAAATCCATAACTGTGCTTCCAGATCAACACTACATATATGCCTTGGCTTTCTTACAAAACCCAATTACCCGTTACACCCTGCCAAGAAACACTGCACAGAAAGTGATACAATAAAAAAAGCTGTCAGATGATGCAGCTTGTAAAGCCAGACAGGGGACGGTAATGGCTAAAAGGGACAGAAAATGAGACACACAATGATACGCACAGAATGAGAATCGCCTGACATCCATGGCCAAAATAATATCAGAATCATATGATGCATGCAAATCACATAAAAAGTTATAATCTCCATGTATAGTCTATTTGGAAATGTTTCAATTTTAATGCAACAATTATTTCATGGTGAAACAAACTGACTTATCTATCAGTTCTGCGTGTCTGACGTATCTATTTTACAGTCTTAATGCACCCCTCAAACTCACAGAATAGGGAAATTCAGACACATAGGCGGAGGAAGATGCACTCTGGAAAGGCTTTGCTATTGAAACAGCATTGTGGATGATCAACAGCATACTGGCATATGAGACACCAGACCCATCTCACTTTTTTTTTCAGCACACACAAAGGAAGCACATTGTATAGTATAGCCATAAGCCATACAGCAAATTGACTCCTTCTAGCATTGGGACTATATTTGCCTTTTGGCTTCATTTGGATTACATTGGGAAATGGCACATCTGGTGTGAATGGGTCCTAAACCCCCACAGAGATGGGGGAGAGAGATAAGTACCATTTTTATATTGTATATCCATATATCATCACCCAGGTAGGTCTCAGAGGATGGAAAATGTTTACCAAACAAATGAAAAGCGTTGCAAATGAAAATTTTGGCATACTCACCCTTGGCCGATCTTTTCAAACCTTGTGTATTTCTTTTTGGGATCACCTACGCTTACAATGCTTCCTGTAGGTGTAAAGAACAAGAATCAAATACCTAAAGAGCTTGGTCAAATTTAATCGCTTAATCGTACCACATTTTTGTAAGGTCCCAGTATCCAGCACCATGGAAGGTCAGTTAGAGTAACACTTAATTAAATATAGATCGACAGAAATTTCTTTTGGTTATCTATGGTAATTTATTTACAAATATGTAAACTGTTTTTAAATGTCATTTTACTTTGTGGTATTGGTATTTCTGGATTAGTTAATGCTTACAATTACTAAATAGGTTTATATTTTTTATCATGTACAATTTTCTGCTAGAAAAAAACAACTTATTTTTTTCACACATTAATACTTATACCTACAAAAAAATATTTGCATTTCGGAGTTGTTTTACATATGTATAAACTTGAAGAGTTTTTGTATGTTGTGAACTGAATTATCACATTTATTTCACCATAATGTCAAATCGAGAGAATCAGACCCAAGTGTTAAGCCTTGGACACAAATTTAAAGAAGTGTATGGGGCTGTAATGTGCAGGCACAACTAAAAACAACAGAGTCACAGCCATCCAATTTCTATGGAGGGACATGGGGCCAAATAGGATATCTGTAGATTAAAAGCCCAGCTCCAGGCAACATAATTTTAATGAAGACTTTCTTGATAAAGTAACAAACAGACATAAAACCTGTTACTTTGTATCTAAACAATGCCTCAGAAGATCAATTTTTAGCAGCAGCATCAGTATTATTATTATTATTATTATTATTAAACAGGATTTATATAGCGCCAACATATTACGCAGCGCTGTACATTAAATTAGGTGTTACCCATTTTGTGTATTTGGACATGTGCAGCAAATTCAACATTAATCATTGCTTAAAGATCCTCCTACAATAAAGATATCAAAGCCCTGCTTTTTAACAGTCTACAAGTACATTAGAAGGCTATCAGGCTGTGACATTAGAAAGTAAAAGGGAACAGCTGAAATTTCAGTCACTTTGTGTTTGAAGATTTATTTCTCCACAATGCTGATAGTTATAGAGTGCTTTTTTTCAGAGCTTTTACCATTTGTGAAGAAAACGTAAATACTTTATTGTTCACGGGTTCACTTTAACCTGCCAAAACAGCAGGCTTTATTATCTCTGTTTCAAATCAAAAAAGCAAACATACTGAGTTTCTCAAGAATTTCTTCATCTGTCATCTTTGATTTTTTGCGTTGCCGATCAGTATTCCTGTACAAAGTGCTCGTGCTTGAGTTCTCTGGCTGGGTTGTTACTGGGGAAGTTGAGGCCTCCTTGGCTGGAGCAGGAATAGCCACAGGTTCAATGACAGAACGAGTATATATCTACAAGAACAAAAAAATTAGGAACTTATAGGGATAAGTACATAAAGCAGTCACAATCCCAAAACTTTACCACTGGTATCTCCGGTCACTTCAGATATAAATACCTAAATATAAGGCTTGTATCTGATAAAATCAGAAAGTAGTGATGATAATTTCTAATGCTCTGTAATATTAGTATAGACAGTTAAAAAAAATGCACAATCATTTAGGGATGAGCGAGCGAGTTTTTAAAACTTGATCTCACTGCGAATTACCAAAATTGTAAGCAGGAATGGCTAGTGTAAATTCGCAAAGCAAGATAGAATTTTGATTAAAAAAACAAAAAAATTACAGGCTGTGCTGATCAATGAATGCAGCCACCACTCAAGCGTCATGGGGATTTTCCTTTCCTCAGCCAATCAGAAAACACTAGTGGCTTTGAATGGGGAGACTTGTCCCCATTTAACCTCCAGTGCTGGGGATCATACAAAGGATTCCCAAGGCTGCATGAACGAATGCAGCCGTGGAAATCCACTGTAATGCCCGGGCACCAGAGGTTAATTAACCTCTAGTGCCCAGGAATCACACACAGGAGGATTCCCAGGGCTGCAATAATGAATGCAGCCCTGGAAATCCTCCTGTACTGATTTTCTGGAACTTCCGATTGGTTTGCCAAACCAGTTTGCTGAAATTTTGCGGACCCATCGGAAGTTCGAGAAAATTTTAGCTCATCCCTACAATCATCACAAACAGCTCTTATCATTTAACTTGTTTTCTTTTACAAATGAGCCAAGCGCAATTACTAGTTTTGTGTTATTCCAGCAATGACTTTTTTTGCAGTTCTCTGCATTTAGTCACATAACATCTCAGAGCTACAAAGAAGTACTTGTAGATTCTGATAGAGCAGAGGTTTAAACACGAAATAAATAGCAGCAGATGCAAATACCACCCAGCAGTTGATTAAGAATGTGGGTCAAGGTATGATTGACGCCTGAAAATGGGACATCCAACCTAATCAATCCTATTTGTACTAGCTCATGTAGGGCCAAACTGCCCCTTACTAAATGGGATCCCCAGATAAAATCTTCTGAAATATCAGCCAAACAAAAAAACTGGACAAACATGTCTTGAAGTATTCTCTTGAAGTATTCTCCCAACTCTGGCCATTGCAAGGTGGACAGCTTGATTTGCATGTATGAAGAACAGTATAAAAAAAAATTGTGAAAAATAATAGAAGAGCTACCAGAACACTATATTTTCCAGAAGTTGGTCTTACAAGTGTAGACTTTCTTTGTGTTATAAAGACAGTTTGCAAACAAATTTAAAATCATTTTTTTTGTGCTTGCTAGTTGTTAAGGCCTCATACATTTCCAGTCAACGTGCCATGCGAGTGAAAGGATGAGTGGCAGAAGCACAAAGAATTAAATTTGGCATAATGTGCAGATATGGCCCGGCAGTCTCCATAGACTTCAAAACTAAAATAGGAACAGACACACAGACACAGTGCCGTAACCATGTAAACCTAAAATTCAAAGGTCTTGCTAGAACTGACATTTCACGCTGATATGTTGCTCCATCAGCCCGACTAACATTGCAGTGAATAGGCTAAGCTTACTATGAAGAGACATGCCCTCCAGTACACACCAGTTGTCAGGTCAAACTGCTGTAAACACTGGAGTCCTGTGTCAATATGACTAAAGAATTGTTAGAAAGTCAAACTATGCCTTTAAACAGAGCCACTGGTTTACAGAGAGATGATCACCAGGCTGCATCCAATATGTTCCCAATCTGCCAGACCATTACCTGAGTAAATCATGCATCATTTTAATCAAATGGATGAGTCTCTCCACTGTACTGTACTCTACTGTACAACCCATAGATCTGAAATTGTCAGGTCTCAATATTATCTTAACCAAATATTGTTCTTGATGTCTAATGGAACCATGGTCTTCTTTTCAGTCCTCTAATACAGTAAAAGTAAAAGGAATGTTTTAAATGGTTCCATTAGGAGACATTTTTTTAAAACAAATTAGTTTATGATGTCCTGCATAAATAATGGATTTAGTCACAGATATTGGATAGCAGCTTACTGATTTTGTATGCTCTGGACGTGGGGCAATTACAGGAGGGATCTCATTTTCCTCTTCCTCCTCTTCTTCTTCTTCATCCTCCTCTTCTGATACCGGGGGAGCTAAAGGAGGCTCTGATGCAGTCTTTGTGTTCTGACACAAAATAGTGTTAAAAAAAAAAAAAAAAAAAAAAAAAAAAAGGATCAGACCACTCAACAGGTATATTTTAGCTAAAGGTGGAGCCTGGTGTGCTACATCAGTCTGGCTTCTTACTTAAATACCCAAAGAGTAAAATTTGTGGCATTCTTTTTAACTCTTTTCTGGTCCAATTGGGCATTCTTCAATATATAATATTAAAAAAACGAAATTAAAGATGGAAAAAGCAGACTATGTCTCTTCATTATCTACCAAAAACCAAAATCAGTTTTTGTTGGGCTGACCCTTCAAGGTATTAATAAACAGAGCAAACAATGCAATAATTACAACTAGACTGCTACATACTACTAATATTGCATGACTTTCTTGTACGCTTTGATGTACTTTTTATTACACTGAGCTTAGGTCATTGTAAAACAAACTGAAGAACAACTGCATACTAGGTAAGCTATGTGATTTTGTTCTAACGCGTGCAAATAGAAAACAATGAATTTCTTCAACAAATAAGTAACGGGGGTATTGACAAATTTAGCAATATGTTAGCTTTACATTGTTACACAGTTACTTCAAGTGTTCATTTTTCCAAAGCTGTATAACATTATTTATCCATGGGAAAAAAGTTAACAAAAAAGAGGATTTTGCCCTGCTAAACATATATTTCAGTTAGAAAGCTTGGAGACATAATAGGCCTGATTTATGAAAGCTCTCCAAGACTGGTAAAGATGGACTATCATTAGAGAACCTGGGAGATCCAGCAAATGTGGAGTAGATTTCTTAACAGTTGCTATTACAAGGCAAATGCTTTCAGTGCTGGACCAGATCCATTCCAGGGTTGCTAGATCACTAAGGTTCTCTCATTATAATCTATCTTCTCCAGTCTTGAGAGCTTTTTATAAATCAGGCTCATCAGTATCTTCATTCCAAAAAACAGGTTACACTGAGCTATTTGGGGAATATTCTGGTAGTGAATCATGCATTAGCCGATGTAGGTAACATTTTGCATAATGTAAACTGCTTTCAAGTAAAGTGAATATATTTAAGGGATACTTGCCCTTCGCCCTTTGAGAGGCTTTGCTAACTTTAGCCATACATTCATGCGCAGGCAAAAACCACACGTGATTTAGTATTACTTGCAAAGTGATTTTTCACCACATTCACTGAGAAAAGTGTACCCCTTGCAGAGTGATAAATCACTTTGATAAATGACCAGCCTAAATTAGTAAATCCACCCTATTGGCCATCTTTGTATATTATCACAGAATCTGAAGACATGTTGCAGAACACATCAAGCTGTATTTATGCCATTTCCCAGAGACACCAATAGGCTCTTTTAGCATGTAACAATATGAAATACTTGTCCATTATTGAGCCATCATCGATAATACTTTTTGATTCTGACTTTATAGGATCAATTAAGAACCAAGATGGTATAAGATAGACAAAATCAATTTTAACTTACCAAAGAATGAGCAGAGATATATCCATGTGCACTTTTATCTGCAATAATAAAATCAGCATGAATCAGCAATAAAACATTTAGCCTTATATTTCCACATTTTTCCTGATTTTTTTTATAAAGATTTATCCTGATATGATTGTTTAATATTACGAATGTTTTAATGAAAGATTGTAATTTTTAGAAATGTAGTAAATGTCTTTTTAATGCACAATTACTTGAAAACATGCAATGCATTTTGGGAAAAAAAATCTAATCAAATTTGAGCAAATTGTGTAAAGGATTATTTGAACCAACTTGTGTGCACTTAATGTTTAGTGTCTGGCAGAATAAAGGAAATGAACCAGTCTGTACAATATGTTCTTAGTATGACACTTTACCACAACAGTATCAGGATTAAATAAATTAAGGTAATCAAAGTACATTGACATCCTCTCGCACTACTTGACAAAGCAGTCTAATATTGTAAAACAAAACCATGGGGTTAGATGTGTGATTATAGGCAAAGGGGTTGCCACACAGAGGCATATGTATACTGTCATTTGCTATTTAAAAAATGTCCTAGTTTGTTCTAATGTTCCAAAAATATGGAGTTGTTGGGCCATTTTAGATAGAAATCCTTAGTAGAATAAGTAAATGTACCTCCAGAGGTAAAGCTCATATACTTCTGGTTGTTCACAGTCTCTTTGGAATCATAAAATTTGAGGACATCTAGCACAGCCTGAGGGTTCTTTTTCTGCTCCAGTTTGGTGATATTTGAGGTTTGAAGTAGTCTTGCCCATTGTTCTGGGATTCCCTGTGGGAAAGAAGACAGAGGACCATTTTTTAATTAATTCTACAACATAACACAGTCTCATAATAAACTGGGAAAAGGTTGAATAGAGACCTTGGTTTTTCTATGAATAAATCACAAATACAATCATTCTCTGTTAAAACACAAAGCTAAAACCAGGATCCCAGATGGAGAAAAAAAGTAAGTTATGGTTGTGAGACAAGGCAAATGGGTCATGTCTTCAAACTGATGTCTGAAAGATGGCAGAAGGGTTAGAAGTGGGTATGGTGGTAAAGTGAAAACAGGATAATTCATACAGTGGAGTGAACTTACATGTATATGATTCCATTTTAACTGCATGATGCTATGCTATAATATATATTTCTGAAATTAAAGAAGTAGAGGGACTAAACACATGAGTGAAGCAAAGGAATGTTGGGGCATTGTCAATACAAAAAGCTTAATAAGCAACACCAGCACCTTCTCTGGGTTTTACATATAAACTCCTGTACTTGATATGGAAAGAATAAAGTGGATCATATTGGCTTTCTGTAAGGCCAGTTAAAAATTCAACATTTTGAAATATCTACTATCTTTAGGGAAAAAAACACAAGTGATAAAAGAGCCTTTATTTTCCTTCTTCAATTATTTCTTTTTAGTACATATACTATTAATTATGCTTTTCTATCAATATTACTAAATATAAAAGGGTTTTAAATGTTAAACATAGTGTAGTAACATAAAACCTAAAATGCAGCATGTATCTAAGTTTTCCTTGTACGAAGTAGTGAAAGACCAACCTAATGTGAAAATTTAAATTTTGCCATATCAATAGGTTCGGTTCCCTGAAGTAGTTTGAAACTTATGTTTTCTGTTGTAAAATCATAACTGAATTGATTTTTCTTGCTAATGTTCTGTTGTACTCAGAAAAATTTGGATAAACGCCATCATTTGACTTTTCAGTGAATATGGAAGCTGGGGAGATCTAACAACTGCAGTTATTAGCTTTGGATATCTGCGAATCCCCTACAAATGAAGAAAATCAGTGGATACTTATTGTGTGCTACTTTCCTCCACCTCATAAATTGTAAGCACTTTTGGACAGGGTCCTCTCCACCTCCTATGCCATTGTTTGTATCTGTCAGTCATTTGAAATCTTTATAAAATATACAGTGCTGTGTAAAATGTTGGCACTTTACAAATACAATTTAATAATATTATGAACATATATAATGATTCAGCATTCACTGAAAATCTGAAATACCAGTTTTAGTCCCTGTTAAAGAAAAATTACAACCCTTTTAAATTCCCTGTGTGCAATGGAACTGTTCAGTTAAGTTCTACACTACAATCTTTATGAATGTCCTTTGCTGATATATTGGGTCTTTTACCTTTACTACTTTGGTAACCACATTGGATCTAGCCTCTGACAGTCTAGTCTGGGGTATGTTAGATTCTATTATCTCTCCTGGCAGTCTCTCCTAACAAAGATACCAATCCGGACCCACTTTAACTAAAATTATTTACAGGGCAGCTTAACTCCCTGTTTGGTGTTGAAATGACTTCACATAGATTTGGGTGAATTAGTTGCTCTCATAGAGAAATTCTGCCATCAGACCCCCAATAAAATACAATTCAATATTAAGGCATCTGTATCATTATGAAATACAAATTTAGTTTTATCAGATCCCATAAGCACAGGTCAATTTTTAAAAAAAAAAATCAATAAAAATAGAAACATATAAACATTGCACCATACTCAAAGGGCACAGGATATCTAGCTCTCTCCAATATTTAATTACATTTTCTTATGAATATAAATATAATGAAGAATTAGTGGGGACCCTTCACTAACCCTTTAAATGCATTTCCAGGATTGAAATGTTTGGGAATGTTAACTTTGACTTTTTATGCCAAACATATTTGCACACAGACGTTCATTGCAAACTAAAGCTGCGTACACACCTGCAATTTTTCTCGTTGGAAAGGATCTTTCACGATCCTTTCCAACGAGAAAAGACTGCACGATGCATGAACGATGCTGTACATACAGCACCGTTCATGCTCTATGGAGAGGGGAGGGGGAGAGCGACGGAGCGGCACCCTGCTGCGCGCTCTCCCCTTCCCTTTCATTAGGATCGGTCGTCGTCCATCGTCCATGGATCCGCCAGGACGGTCGTCGGACGATGGACGACGACCGACTGTACACACGGCAGATTTTCGCCCGATAATTGGCCGATACCGATTATCGGGCGAGAAAAATTTGCCGTGTGTACGCAGCTTAAGCCTACAATACAAATTTGGATGGGACATTTACAGCAAACCATGCCTAATGTGCGATTTTGGAATTTGTAGTCCGTTTCAATGCAAATCAAGAAGTGCCTCTATCCCGTAAACAGAGACAGATTTTAGAATTTATGGAATTCTGTCTTTACTAAATCAACTTGATCAGACCCATATTATAGAAAACACTGAAATCCCAGCATTCTTCTTGCTATAGTTAATTTCTTAATAAAATAGATCAAGAACACAGCTGAGGATGTTCTAATCAATGGTGCAGTTGTTTCTAATTTAACTCTGCATTAGCTTTTTATGGTCAAAAGTGTGGCTGCCTGTGCATTTTTTAAAAGAAATATCTCATTGCTAAGTAAAACTCCCCCTCCCCCCCTGAAAAAAAAATACACATACTTGATGTAATTGTGCTTAGTCAAATGTAAAAAAAATGTAGGCCATGACTTATGTTCTCCTTTCCTAGGCACTGGTGATGACAACGTACTGCGGCACATCACCTTATACCATTTCTTCCAGTGCCCTCCTGGGTGCTGGAAATGTTACTGGGAAAGATGAGGCTCCTGTACAGTGCTGAAGTGCAATCAATTCAAGTGGGATCACCACAACCTAGGTGCCAGGGCAGAATTATTTTTGGATTATACAGCACTAGTGTATCTCTGGGGAAACATAGTTACTGGGAATAGAGGACAGTTTTTCCGGAGCTATATTTATGACACTATAACTTTGTCTAAAAAAGCTGGATCAGGCACTGTTTATAATGTATTGTGCACACCTAAACTTACAGGATAACTGGAAACATGATGCTAGCTAACCATACCACATAAAAAAAGTAAAAAAGAATGGTTACTGCACTGAAGATAGACCATGTTTCCCTTTACAATCCTTAACACATTATGTCTTCATTGTATGATTCTAAATGTACTTCAATGCAGAATTCCAACACATAGGACTACCTCCTTTGACAGCTCATGTACTTCAGCAGAAATGGCCAGATAACAGTTTTATATCAAATGATATCCTTTCTGACTGGTATGATGTCCTATATGAATATATGGAAGGCTGATTAGTACTTGGCCTGGGAAGTGGAGTACTGGCAGGATGTAGCCTTTGTGTTTTCCAAAATCTCACATAACACATTTCTGGTGGAAGCCAATTAGCAAACAATTCTTTGCTGATGTATGGTTCCAGAAAGGGTTGCCAAACTTTATCCTCTAGCCTCCCCTTTTTGGGGAAAGAGGTTTAATATTTGGTGACTTGTCCTAAAGTACAGAAATTTTGGAATAGAATTTATAACATCATTTGTTACTAAGACAAACCTATCCAAGACACCTGGAAGTGCTTTGTTTAACAAAGTTGACTTGCCCAATCCCCAAAACCTCTCACGTTTAAATAATTACATATTATAAGCAGCTAGAATCACCATTATTGGAGGACCTCTTCAATAGCTCCGGACTATAAAAAATCCAAATTAAGCTGGATCATGGTTAGTACACTCTCCAGAATCTATAGGAATGACTCTGACGCTGGTTTCCATTCGACGTGGGATACATGAATCTAATAAATAGCCTGATTTTGTAATCACACCCAGCTGGTGGTCTTTATTCTCAAATTTTTCCCTCTTGCCATCTGTATCTTCTTTTTTAACTTTCCTACTTTGCTTCTCTTCCACTATACATGTTTCAGCCTACTCTGATATAGGAGCTATTACTGTACAGTTAGTCATATTCCTAAGATATACATTCAATATTACATTTTACAGGTTCAGATCTGCTTCGGGATACAGTGATCCTGTGCAGCTCCCTGACAGCTGGCGGCACTGAGCTGTACTAGTAGGGCTCACTGCTGCCCCGATTCATTCTCTATGGGGTTACTGCCTTGGGAAGCTACATGTAGCATCTCCACAGAGGCAAAATATGCCCAAGAGAAACATTAGTCCTGTCGTTGGTAACCTCCTGAAGATCCTAGTTGGCAGGCAATTACTTTAACCTACTGGACTGAACTGATTCTGAGACTACTGAAACTACTTATTCCAGGTCAAGCACTTGCCTAAATAGTTCAGCACATGTGCAGAAGAGGAAGTAACAATGGCCAGCATTCATGCTTCTGTTATAAATGTTTCCTAAAAAATCATATGACAGATTAGGATTAATGAGTGACATGGGCCCCAGAAGAATGGGAGTGAATGTGAAACGTATGAGCCAAGCAACATATCTACTGCACACACATGAACTTGCAGATGCAAACGCTAGGACATCTCAAAGAAGCACTTTAGATGCAAGCTTCTTTTTGGGCCTGTGACGCACCTCTGCGAGTTTCCCTGAGCCCATCTGTGAACCACAAAGATCTGGCTGCAATGGACGTAAATAAAGAAAGAAAAAGAAAAGTTAAAATAGAATGTGGGAAAACTCAGAGGGTGGAGAAAGAAATGGTTTAAGAATGAGGGGGATCTCATGTCATGGATGAAATAGAGTCCCATGTGAAGGGGGGGGGGGGGGAGGAAGAGGGTGTAAAGAATGGAAATTCTGGGGTTTGGGTGCAGTGCAGGCCGAAGGAGGACAGATTTTGGAAAACAGGTGTTCTTGCATTTCTTGTAGAAAATGGATTTACAATTACTTTTTAAAATTCCAATCTGTGGTAATAAACTTACAATTTAAATGCTTCTATACTACATTTAGGAAATTACAACTTTGCTTGGGAATTATACAACATTAAACGAGCTGATGACCTATCCTAAATGCCTAATCATATGCAAAGAAACGTAAACAGGCATGCATGTAATTTGCTCATTCAAAATACATCTGTAAGGAGAGATACATGGACCTTTCCTGAAATGCTATATGTTTGATTATAATGCTAATGCTTTGCCTTTAATACTTTCAAAGTTATTGACATGGCAAAAAAAGTCATCTGCAGCAAGTAGCTGTCATTTTTAGAACGAGCTGACCAACTGAGGCCTCTATTTTACTTTTACAATTGGTATGCTTCAAAAACTTTTTTTTTTTGGACAGACTGGGGAAATATTAAAGCTGCAGTGCAAAGATACCCATAAACCCTAAAATAATCTGTTTTAACTCTTTTCTACTTGGCTTCAGCTAGAGAAAGTATTTAGTACATCTAGCAGTGAAGAAGCATGTGACTTACTTGTGGGGTGGTGAGGGGGTACTCAACCACCAATTAGTCTACCTAAAGTGACTCAGACTAACACAGAGCTTTAATATGCAGCCACCTTAAAAATTTGGTAGTTTCAGTATATTAAATATAGTTGCTCTTGTCTAAAGGGATAGTGTACCACCTCAGTAGATCAATCCTCATGTCTCAGAAGGACGGAGTATACCAGATGCCATAATATTAGCAACTAGGTATTCCACCTCCAGTGTATTCTGCCTTGACCACCTGGACCATCACAAAGTTTTTGTTTTTTTTAAATTATTCTAGCAAGTATGCCAAATTTTCTTAGTACTTTTTTTATTCATTCAGAATTTTATTAATTTCCTTTTAGATACTAAGGACAATGGAGGTTTATCCACAATATATCTTGAATGTATTACAAAACACTTTGCTAAGTGAACAACCTGGATTCATTTTCTAGGTCAACTCTACTGATGAGAAAAAGACAGCCAGGAAACTGCATTTTCAGAAGGACAGCAACAAAAGCCCTCACTTTTTGTACATTAAAGAGTCTTATGCTTAACACATATTGCTGAGTAAAACAAACCATTAGCTTGTGGTCTTTGACTATAATACTTTCTATTATAACAATTACAGTACTGACGTCATCTAAGTTGTACCTTGGGAAACGAGAAATTTTTGGAAAGAGAAATGGCACCATCTGTATTTCCTTAAACAGAAAATTACAAAACCATAGTATTATTATTTTATTTTTTAAACATTGAGACCACCATTTTCACATGTTCGGAGAAGGAGTTTAATAACATTATTTTGTGGGTATAAATATGTTCTGCATTCCACCAGTACAACTTAAAAGAACAGCCAGACCTATATTAAATTGTTCCTGTCTCAAAAAGCTCAGTCACCTTTTTGACACCATCTTAGTAAGACTATGTTTAGAGGAATGTTAGAATATTTAGGAAAATTAACTTTAAGTAAATGCCCGTGTTGTGTCAACCTTTTCAGACCCTTTCCAGCAGTCCATCCTGCTATTTTGGGAAAGGCATTGGACTGTTCTGGTTCTCTAAATTGCAAAAAGCTTTCAAAACAGCCACTGAATGAAAAGCTTTTACTCAAGTTTTTAATAAAAAGGGCATTTACGTGAGCTTGAAAAATACCCAATACATACCATTTTCAGGCTTCTGTCTAAACTAGGCTAAAGTTATTTGCTTTATGAAAAATGTGTGAATTCAAAAACAAAAAACAGACATGCACTGTAATGTCTTAAAACTCAACTAAACCCACATATGCCTTTTAGTTTCCTGGTAAAAGACTGAAGTCGGACAATTGCACAACACCTACTTCCCAATAACTCTAAGTATCACCTCCTCATGTCAACAGGTACTTTCCACTGTAATGTAAGGATGATGAAAAATGTAGTCTGACATCTGTTGTACTTTTTACCTTGGGTGTCACTTAGTCACAACAGATTGACCCTTCAATTGGCCATATCCAGAGTTAGGAGGAAATAGGAGTTGTAGTGCTGCATGCCAGCATATTTGGCCTATAAATTTGGTATACTGCACACCACTTTTCTTTTATAAACTGTTTTTCTGTATTTGTTTCTCTGATTGTTATTAAGAGTTTGTTTTGTTTAATTTTGGGTTTAGTTGAGCATGTTTTCTGCCCTCCTTTTCTATAGAGACTCCGGTATCTGATGTGAGAGATAAAAGAGGTGGAAAAAAAAAGATTTTTTCTTTTTCTTTCACAATCTTTTCCAACGACATATGCATAAAAGAGCGCTGTACATACAGCTTCGTTCTGCTCCATGGGGAGGTGAGGGGGAGAACGACCAAGCGGCACCCTGCTGCACTTATTCCCCTTCACTTGCATCAAGGTCATTTGCTGATCCACCAGGACGGATCAATGAACAACTTCGGAAGAGCACTGTACACACGTCAGATCATCATCTGATACTAGCCCTGAGGTGATTGGACGAGAATCATTTGACGTGTGTATGTAGCCTTAGCCGACTCTTAGGTCTCACCTTTGTCCAGATACTTCCTAAGCCTTTTCCTGCACACTTATATATATTAAATGGTTGTTATTAATGTAAAAACTAACATACTGGTGACAGAAGGCATCATACTGTACACCTCCTTTTCAATGGGTAGAGCAAAGCTTAAGTTCTTTTCCTATAGGAGCTACAGTTGATTATAAACATTTACAAAAATTTGAACCCTTAAACAATATAAAACATTTAATTATAATAATATACATTTTTTATCGGCCTGGAGCTCTTTAATTTGTCTGGACCATCATTAACAGTACCAAATACAATAATAAATTAGATATTTTATTTTTATTAATGAAGAATTATACCTAATATGTTGTACATGCAAAGTATGTACACATGGAGATGTATGTGAGTCATCAATCAAGGGAATCCCCTTACTTCCTATTCCTGCTAGGGAGTAAGACAGGAGGAACACGAGCTGTTAACTTGACTATACTGTGGAGGATGGAATATAAAATTCAGTGAGGTGGTGATTAAAAGTAGTGCTTTTTTATCTCGTTTAAAAAGCAAACACTTGAGTCTTGTCCTGACTAATACCCTCAGCACCATGGACAGCAAGGCCTCCTTTTATAGCATTTAAAGCCATGTTTTTTCATAAATGAATGCCAAATTTGCATACTCCGTTACATTTCCACACGAAAAATAAACTCTCATGGCTATTATAGCTAATGTGCTAGTTTTAAAAAGTGATCCCAAGCAAACAACATTTTTGTATGGAACCTTTTCAGACTTTAGTTGATAAAGAGAATATTGCAACTGAAGTGAATGCTACAACCAGCAAACAACAAGGTTTATTTATTTTAGTGTTAAGTCTTTATAGTGGTTTGCAAATGTGAACATTTGACTTGTTTGTTGGATAAGAAAATGTATGCTATTTCTTGGCAAGAACATCCATCAAGACCTCTATCTTCGTGACATATTTGGGACAGCCAATGCTCCCATCTTATAGTAATGAATGCTGTGGATTCCAGGATATGGATCTAGTCTCTTAGTATATATTTTATTGCTTTACACTACTTTTTATGTTGCTTTGGTGGTGCATCCTGCCTTGCTACAACTGTAATCCAATACCAGCTTCCAAAGCTATATCAAAGTATTGGCAACATTTGTCCAGCTTCATTCAATTATTTGCTTTCTGGTCTTTTAGTAAACAAATATATTTTTTTTATCCTAAAGCAAAAATCACACAAATAGCTATTTGTCTAGCAAAAATATCAATACATGTTTTATTTTCTAGTGGTTAGGTTACCCTTTCTTCTAAGTAATAACACTGGAGTAACCCTGTATTAGTAAAGCAGATTACAGGGTTAGGTCATTGAGTGTTTTTAGAACCTTTAAAGCTTTTCGATTAAATTATAACCAGTAAAGGTTTCTTCTAACTGCTTATTTTCCAAAAACGAAAACTCCAAGGACATGCTTGGTAGCATTGCTAGCAATATATGGAGTGGAATTGTTCACACACTCCAAATCATACTGAAACAGTAGTTAGTACAAGCAAAGAGGTGTGTTTGGCATGCAATGGTCAGTTGTGCCATGTGAAGCTTTAAACAAAATCCCATGCAGCTTTCCCCCAGATGTGGTTCTAATAATCTATTAGCAAACACAGAGCACAGCCAAGGTGAGGTGATAACAAAGGGATTACAGGGGACGTATATGAATTACATATCACCAGAAGGAACAGACATTTGTCATGATAACTGGTATATTCATTTAGAGAGGAAAAATTATCATACAGTGTTACACATTCCAATGGTACTTCCAAACTTTCCAGAAAGTATAAAAGTGAAAGAGAAGGACAAAGTGGTCAATCGATTTATTTACAACAGCCTGACCATGTTGGCACATTAATATTTTAAAGTGTAATGAATCAATCAACGCAAAGCTGTAATTTTGGTCCTGGGGGGAAAAAATCTGAACACACTAGGCCTGATTTATTCAAGCTAAGATGGAGAATATAGACGATCAATCGAGATCCTGGGTAATCCAGCAAACCCAAAAAAAAATTCCTAAAAAGCACTTTCTGTTAGTTGGCAAATTTTTTTAATTCTGGACCAGATCCATTTCAGCTTTGTTGGATCACCATGTTCTCAATTTTTCACCAGTTTTGGAGAACTTTATTAAATCAGACTCTCTGACTTACACATCTTCAGGGCTCTTATGGCACTTGAGTTCCCGGCTCCTCTCACCTACCACAGCCAAAAGGGTTGCTTATTCCTTCTGCTAACATTTTAGATATATCAAATGATGGAGCAGGTGAAAAAAAAACTCCCATTATTGGTTTCTGAGTGATATTCAGCTTACCAGCATTTACATATCTGAAACATCAGATTTGAGTAGAGTGATGCTTTAGGCAAAGTTAGTTCTATAACACTGAAGCACCTAAATCATCTAAGAGCAATTACCAATTTGCTCGAATTTTTTTTAATAGAATATGCATTTTTTTTTTTATTTGGACCCTGGTAATATAATGTGCCTACAGGACAGACAACAAGTGAGGATAAATTATTACACCATAAGTTTAACAACTTCACAAACAGTAAATGACAAACTTGAGTACTCACAAAATATTGACATCTGTAAAAACTTTATGTTTTCAATTTATAGAGAGGAAACAAAGTTAAATGCTGCTGAACCTTTTCACTGGTGTGTAGCCTGGTCATGTCACAGTGTCTTCTTGGGGCATTTTATGCTGTTCCACATAATTTAGTACATCTAGTAAATAAATGTGCTCTACTGATATGCTGCATGGAATTTGCTGTGGGGTAATGTGTTGGCCCAAATATTTGTTGAATGATTTCTTATATATTCCAGTGTATGTGAGTGTGCCAACTCACTGCCACACAAACATGTTTACAGCTAAACACAGGCAATCACCTAAAAACATAAGTGTGATCTGTTTAAAACAATATAAGCACTTGCAATAATTTGTCCCTGGAAATGATCACTAGTGAGCTTTTCCTGCAAAAGTTTGAATGAACGAGTGCTGTACAGTTCTTTGGTAAGAGGAGGACGAGCAGGATGCATCCCACTGTGTTATCCTCTTTAGGAAACCTGAACAGTCGTTAGTTGTCAGTCCTTCAGTGGTTTGGCTGTACAGATTACTGAGCAATGTTGGCGGACAGATGAGTACATAGAGTATGGCAAGAAACAATGAGGAGTGTTAATCTCAGATGATGTAATTTTAGCATCTGTAAGGATCTTTACAGGATGTGGCAAAAGGACTGTTCATCTGGAAGAGGTGTTGTAATTCACGGAACTCAGGCAGCAGACCCAGGAGGATGAAACCACTTTCTCTGCTAGAATAAATACAGTGTAGTCACCTCCCGACCTGCAGCCTGGACAATGAAGGAGCAGCAATACAACAAGCCACACAGTATACACTGTTGTATAGATGATTGAAGGCTGATATTAAAATAGATTTAAGTATTCATGCTTATTGTAAAAAATGCTTGTGATTTTAAAGGAATAAACTACTGTAATAAAAAGTGTTTTTGAATCCTTGTCACGGTTTTTAAATTAGAGATTGCTTTTTGAAACCAGTTGTAGGTAGCCTCAGCAATATAGATAATCTTACATTGGTGATCATGTTAAATACTAATAGGAGGAATGTAAAAAGTCCCAAAACACACTGTGACAAACCCAAACAGTAAACTTTTATACCTTTAGTTTAAGGAAAACATGGAGTCTAGTCTGCCATTGCTGAACACGCCTAGTTTCATGGATGTCATGCATAGTCTTTCTTTAGTACATTGGGGAATGGTAACATAATTATGTAAATCTTTTTTTTATGACCTTCGTGACCTGTACACCAATTCCAGATCTATGGTTCAGCTACTAAACTAACTGAAGTAGCATAACAGTCAGACAACTTGTATTTTCAGCAATGGTAGCAATCTATTTTCTCACTTCACAACATCTGACCCAGAAAAAAATCACAATGATGTAGCCATGGCTCCATATGTGTACTTAAGGTTAAAAAAAAATCTTGCCAATGGTGGATTCTTCTAAAATTGAGCAAAAGTAACCCATTACATGAAAAGCCACCATTATTCTGTATGTTACTCTAAGTCTTTTGCAGATCTGATAATTTAGGTTTGGAGAAAGTGTCATTAGGCACAATCACTGCATATACCTCCCTAGCATAAGGTCTGGCTACAATAAAATTGTAACTTTCTTTTTGGCATTATTCCATATACTTTTAGGACTGTGACTGTAAATATTTATTTTTTCTATCATGATAAAGGTGGGAAGATAAGCATTGATGGTGCCCCTGTAACTCCCAGAGCAAAGTAAATTTCATCCTATGAAAAATGTTTTATTGACAAGCTCAAGAAAGCTTCTTGTATAATCTGATGAAAGTCATAAAAGCCAATCCTGGGTCTTAATCATTAACCATAAGCTCAAGTTAAGTTTTTGAACATATTTCATAACAGTCATCAGACTTGCTGACATAAGTTCTTTCCAAGTTGTTCATTTTCCATCAAATAACTTTGTGTCAATGTAAAAATAAGACTTAAAGGATTTCTTTGCATTCTTTAGCAAACCATAAAACCATACAAAGCTTCAAAAGTATAAAAGATGCTGACAGTGTCATCAGTTTTCCTGGATCATATTCCTGAATGTTTTCCAACTATACATGAAGAAGAGGAGCATCAGGGCATTGGTTTAGTTATGCATGTATATGGATAACAAGCAAAGTTAAAAAACTGAAAGTAACTTTTAGGTTACTATACTATACTAAAATTGTGATTGCTTTGTATTCAAAAAGACTGTTATATCTCATTTTTTTTCTAAACAATAAATTTGCCTTTAGTCTATGCACTTTTTCATATCTCTTAAAATATGCTATCATGTGTCAGCCTAATTCCCTTTTGTACGTAGAGAAATTGCTATAAATTGGAAACATCCTATATAAGTAAGAATAACAGTACTTTCACTAAAATTACTTTTGTGCTTGTTCAAGAAGCTTTCCAAAAAAAAATCTAACTTTTTTACTTTTAAAAAGCAGTAATTTCTAGCAGTTTTATCTACAGCCTAATGGCACAGAATACAGCATGCCATGCTCTAGGGCAGGGGTTGGCAAAATCCGGCCTTTAGAGCAGATACGGCCCAAGCCCTAGTTTGTTCTGGCCGATCCGGCCTATTGCGGGCTGGCAACCCGCGGCTCTAAATCTGCCAGGGGGCGTTAGGAACTACCAGAGCTGCTGGAGCTCCGGTGCTGCCTCCTTGCTGTTGCTCTTCTATTTTCCGTGGCCGGTGTTGATACGAAGGAGAGGGATTTCATTTCAGGGGAAGTTCCCTGGTAGGGGGGAAAGCCATTAGGGCGGGACTCTGGACTAGTGTGCTCCTCCCCACCCCTAAAATGGCCTAGTGGCCATAAAAGTTTGCCGACCCCTGCTCTAGGGTATTCCTTTTACACTACTGCATTCTGATAACATGTAGGGATATGTAGGGGATTCATTCTATGAACAATGCTGTGGGAAACCATTCATTTTAAATCTAATACACACAAAGCACATGACAGCATACTTGAATTGAATTGCAGCTTCTCACATAAATGCACGGGCATCATATTATATGTCAATCTTTTTTTAAAAAATTAGAAAAATCTGAAGCATATCTATCATCACAAAGTTGTAGAAAACAGAGTGCAATAACCAATGACCACCAGTCCAAAGTTAGCTATCAAAATCCCTGCACTTTCCAACTTTCATATTTTGCTTGATTTTTCCTATGTGTATTTAATGTAAAATATTACTTTACATTACAATTTAGAAAACCCCTGCATTGGGAAAGATAACTCTTATTGTAATAGAAATTAGAAAACAAATTACAGTAATAATTATCATACAAATCAAATTTTATGAATTCTAACTGGTTACTGCAGCTCACTCCACTTTGCTCTACAGAATTAAAAAACTCTACCAGAGTAAGAGGATTTGTTTCAGATTTTATTAATTTTAGGGGTACTCACAGTGAACTCTCCCGTAACAGCATCAAAACCGACATGAATGGTGTGTTCAAAATCTGAAGGAAGGGAGATTTCTGGGCGTTCCTTTTCTTTCTTCTTGTTTGCTGGGGTTAAAGTTATATAAAGTTAGCATACCTTGGTATACAAAGTTAGTTCAAATTTATTTTTACCCATATATCACATATCAATTATTTTTTGTAAAAAAAGAGTTCTTTGAAAATAATTCTTAATTGTGAAATTTATTTTGTACTCTTCTTTTCTTGGCAGAGTTAATTTTTGAAGTATCACTATGGCTATTGTACTTTGGATTTCGTACCTAAGAATAGGAGCTTTTGATGGAAAAAGTCAACATACCACATTGTATTATGTTAGCATGTATCCGAGGTCTTAATAAATATTTGGTTGTAAAACATTTCTGAAGCATATAAGTATGAACAGGAGCAAATCAATAAACTATGAGGCCTAAAGGTAATTTGAAATATAAACCTAGTCCCATCTCTGACAGCGTATAACCAGATGAAACCCTGCTGGTAAAGGGAATCACAAAAGTTTGGTACCATTCCATATTTGGGTACCTACACGTGTGCGTTGGATCCTGCTACCCATCAAAGAAGTAACCCAGTTATCTTTTTAAATCCAGGAGTACCAGACCTTTATTTGTTACCTGCTGGTTTCAAAAGGTAAAGTATATGTGAATTTTAAATAAATATATATATACCGGTATATATTAGGAAAATAAAACTTCTATGTTTTTATCAGAACAATATTAACAACAAAAAACAAAACAAAAAAAAAAAACAACTGACTCTAAAACAAACTTGCATATACAGTACCACTTTCAAGGTTCAAGTTTTTTGTGGTTTTTCCTGCTTTAAGGACAGCAGTAAATCCTGGGAACACTGACTTCATCACCCGGCTCCCCAGTGATCCGTAAAAAAACCTTTAGTGTGGTTGGAAAGACAATTCCAAGTCTATTTCCTCTGGGTTCAGCAAAGTCCCTTGGCACGTGCAAACAGACTGAAATATAAGCTTTTCTAATGAAAAGCAGCCCAGTAACATTACACTTAATGACAGATACCCCAAATTGCTAAAACATGTGGGTATGATTTACAAGATAACAAGTAACACTAAGAATACTGTGTTTAATTGCTTAGTCTGAAGCGATCAATGTTGAAGGCATGTCCTCTCTCAGAGTCTGTTCCACATCATGGTAATTAAAGGTGCAGTCCCAGCCACTCAATTCAAAATAGATTTAGGACTTTCCCTTTTCATTCTATCCCTGCTTTTCTTTTTTTCAGTTTGTACAGACATAATTTGCCCTACATACTGATGTCATAAGATTTTCAGAACATACTATCAACATTTTTTGGTTGACCAAACAAGAATATGAAAATGTTAAAATGTTATTAAAGTTCTTTTTATTTGAGAAAATTAAAATTGTTATAATGATGTATTGTGTGTGAAAGAAATTCCAATATATATTCAATGCAGTGACTTAAGATAGTAGTTCTGCTCTGAAAGTAGCCACAACTGCTGCAAAACACACTGCATATTTATATAATTCACCAATGTGCATTACATGCATCACTATGCCAGCTTTTAGAGTGGAGACAATGAAAAAAACATGGTAAGAGTCAAATGACAAAGCCATAGAGCTTTGTGAATAGAGGAGAGCAGGTTAGAGCTGCATAGCAATATCCACTCTCTCCTACAAATATGCCCCCTTCTGTCTTTATTAATTCTACCTGTCTCCATGTTTTAAAAGGGAAGTAGCTCCAACATTCAGTCTGCAATTTTGAAATATCTCATAGATGAGACTCCTACTGCATGTGATGCCTGTAGTTTTACTATAAATGTGCAGACTCCTTAGAAAAGCAGGCAGTTAATTAAGTGAACAGAAAATTTGATTTATGAAATGGTTTGATTCACAATTCCTTGTTGCAAGGAAGCTACATATAAAGTATGCAGAAATCTATAGCTGGCTATGAAACAGACATTTTTACTTATATTATAATGCAAAATGTTTTTGTAGCAACATTATCTGTGTGTAGAATTGAATGTATGGAATAGAATGTGTAGAATAAGCCTGTTCCGTATCCTGGGTTAGGATATATATTTTGAATGCACACCAGACTTAAAGAACATTAATGTTGGTGTTAATGTTGGTTTTGCAATATTGAAAGTTTTAAAAAAAATGTTAAAAAATAAAAATAGTTGACTGACTGTCATTCTGATGTTCTGCTTCAGTTATTTCTGAGTCACTGTCCAGGAACAAGTATGCAGATGAGAAGTTTTGGCTTTAGTTACATCCTGGTTTCAACTCAGTGACTCAGAAAGTAGTGAAGCCAGAGACTGTCAATGTGCTAACCCAAACAGAGGGTAATTCGTGTAGCGGTGGAATGGGGGGGATAACTCCAATAATTTAGCTGCAGGAATACATGAAATGGACAATTTTATGTGAATGCAGTCCTCCATCATAACAAGAGTAATAAAAGAGACACTTGCCTTCACTATCATTGTTGTTGACCTTTAAAAAATTATAGATCTTCAAATCATCACGCAAAAACTGGCATATGTGGATGGATTGTCATCCTTAACATGCAGCCAAAGGAACAAATACTTGCTGGTCAGATAGATCTTCAAACCTACATATGGTAAGCATCAATTCTGATATGTATTGACACTTGTTAGTAGTCAGCTGTTAAATCTTATACGTCAGGTGACTAATCTGGGGCCATTTTACACACATTGTGTGGCCTTTAGCAAGGAAGAAGAAAATAAGTACATAAGGAACCTGGATTATTTCTTTCAAACTACCTTATTTTGTCTTTTCTTTTCTTGTATTCTTTTTCTCCAATTCCTTCCTTAAAATAAATCATGCAGAAAGAAACATCTATAATGTTTCTGTAATATTGCTGATCTCTAGCAGTCTCTTTTAACATGTCTCCAACGATGCCTCCAGTATCTTTGCAGCCTCTGACCATCTCCTTCTCTATGCCTAAAGTTTGACATCTTATTGGCATTACATTCACTTAATTTAATGGGCCTGATTTTTTTAAAACTCTCAAAGACTGGACAGAATACACTTTTGTCAGTGAACCTGGGCGATCCAAAAAATCTGGAATGGATTTGGTCCAGGATTGAGAACATTTGCTATCAAATAGCAAATTTGAAGAAATCTATTCCAGGTTTGCTGGATCACCCAGATTTACAGATAAAAGTGTATCTTCTCCAGCCCTGGAGAGCTTTAATAAATCAATCCATATATGAGAGGCCAGACATAGTACAAGTACAAGTACCACCACCACTGCCTTTTACAGTCTTGTGATGCCCTCAATGATTTGCACCACACCAAAATATACAGTCTTTAAAGATAATCTTATCTTTTGGTTTTATGTCATATTACTAAAGGAAAAATATGTAAATGGCTTCAAAAAATGTCCTTGATGGTGGATAGGTTAGACTAAGAAGTACAAATGTGAAGAAGCTTTCCCTGGAAGCCTAGTTAGATGTTGCAGACCTTTGGAGCAGGATCACAGTTGTCAGGATTGCACATGAGGGGGTCACACATACAAAAAAAAACTGTGACATTAAATGAAGGGCAAGCTGATTTGCAACAAACATGCATCTAATTTTGTCCCTAGTTTGCTGGATAAATGCCCCTCTATTTGGCTGATTTAAACCACATGATCCGTCTATCATAGACTACTGAAAGCCAATTTTATTCAATAAGCAAATAACATCAAAGAACATGGCCCATAACAAGACATAATGCCATGTTTAATGTCATACACTGATACTTTACTTTTATCCCCTCCTCCTGGGAAGATGGAGCGCAGCCTGGCTTTCTTGTTCTTCTCTTCAGGTGCCATTGGTAGTGGTTTTGAACAATGATTTAACGCTAAAGAATCACGATTATTACTGTTCATTCTAAGAGGGGGGGCTGGAGGTTTCTCTTCAATATCCACACTATCGGACATCTTCAGCAGTCCTCACAGCTTTCTGTAAAATGAAAAAATGGGGGATTGAGTTTACAACCAAAATAAAGCAAAGCATGTACAGTATAAGTAAATATGGCAGTGCGTGTGATATAAATCTCCCTAATATAATATGTATTGCTGGATTAGGTCCTTATAGCCAAGAAACAGGTTTATTTTAATTTATTTGCTGCCTCTCTGCTTTTTTCAGCACTGGGACCCAAAGAAAAACAGCGGATATGTCAGAGTACGGAGGAGCATGTCACTCCTATTTGGTTTATGTTGGGGGAAGTAGTAGTAGCAGCAGCGAGTAATCTCACCTGAAACATTTGATTTTGCATGTTGAATCAATGAGCCAGCAAATTAGCACCTTCACACGAGGAATCCATAGCCCTGTGTAAGCTACAATTCTGGCAGCTCAACTAGTACCTCATACAGGGCATTCCATTTGCAACCAGCATCTGAACAGAGCTGGTTGGAGCAAAAGGAAAGTGGATACATGCTACATGGGAGAGCCCAGTTAAAATGCACTTGCTGCTTTGTTCTGTATAATAATTTTAAAGTAAGTGCAAAAGAAATTCAAAAACTGTAATTTCTTACACAGTTCTTGTCCCACTTACATTTCTGACCTGGTAAAAAAGTACTCCCCCAGCCGCTCTCTCCGCTCCTCCATTGACCTACAACTGCCTTCCTCACTCCTAACCCCATCACATGCACGGCTACAAGACTTCTCTAGAGCTGCCCCAATTCTCTGGAATGGTCTACCTCGTCCTATTCGGCTTGCTTCTACTTTCTGCTCATTTAAAAGAGCAATCAAAACCACTTTTTTTAAACTTGCCTACCCATCTTCATCTGTCTTTTGAAACCACCACTTCCCACCACTGCATATCTCCCATCCTATTGTGTGTGAAATTCCCCCACCTACTAGATTGTAAGCTCTTCGGGGCAGGGTCTTCTCCTCCTGTGTCACTGTCTGTGTTCGTCTGTCATTTGCAACCCCTATTTAATGTACAGCGCTGCGTAATATGTTGGCGCTATATAAATCCTGTTTAATAATAAAATTAATAATAATTTCTTCCCCTACCCCCTTGCATGCAAAATGCTTATCGGATAAGTTGGGTTCTAGGCTTCACTATAGTTTATGCACAAATCAGAAAGTAAGAAGTCTGCATATTTGTCCTGGGACTTAAATAATAAAATATAGGTCAGCATGACATATACACATAACACATACATAGGTCAGCCATAGTTGTCCAATACCTTAACAACAATAATAATACAACAATACAAACAACAATCTAAAATCTGTGCTAAATGCATTACCAAGGGTTTCGAGAACAAGGAATTGTTAGAATAAGGACACTGGATCACCAATACACACCTATACTGCATCGGGGAAACTAAAATTTGCTACATGGATAAAGGACAAGGCACACTACAGCTGAATTATCACAAAGAAACAAATCAATTGAAGAGAAATGCAAGAACTGCCTGGCCCCTAATAATCACAATTCCAAATGTTTTAACCTAATTCAAATCATTTAGCCCCTTGAGAAAAATACATTTTCCAAATGTCTTTATCAAGCATTTTAATGATTGTTTTTTTATATGTGCTTAAGGCTAGTACACAGATACACTTCCAATCTGAATTCTGATCTAATTAAACAATTGGATCTGAAGTGAACAGAATTAGAAAGCTGACAGATTATAGGAGGCCTTTTTATACATGTAAAAGTATCAGCAAATGGGACTTTGCAAAGTATGCATCTTAAAATATCAGTTTACACTTGAATCAGCAAAAATAAAATTTACACACATATACACAATGTTAAAAATGTGACCATCACAATAACTATTTTTCTTAATAATCAACAGTAATGTTTCTGACAAGCTTCACACTTTATGCTTCATCACTTTGTGTATAGTACATCAGCTTTGTCAAAGTCTTGTAAAAGCCAAACACAAGGAGAGAACACAAAGCCGTGGAGTGGGCTTTTTTTTTTGCTTTGGATCTGTTGTGAAAATGTTGAATGTTTCGATATATCGATGAAAGGTAAACAAGTTGTATTGTGTGCATTAATTACCAAGTACATCTAATCAGAAATATGATTGCTTCTATCAGAGAAAAAAACATCAGCATGTGCAGGGATTTGGGATTTTTACACACTGATCAGATTGGTCAGTTGAATGCAGTGGATCAGCTCCTGTCTGGGACCTAATAAACCATCCATGACATAAAAAAAATGAAAAGCTCAGCATACAATGAAAACACCTGCCTCTTTGTATACCAAAATAGGTTTACTCAATAGCCCTGGAGGTCATCTTTAACGACATTCAGGTCACATAAAGCAAACATCTGCAGGGTATCAATACAGCATTTGTGGGTCAGAAGGGAATGTGTCATGGGAGCTGCCACTGATGACTTGTTTTTGTAGGAGAAAGATCTCAAGCTCCCATTTTAAACCACCCTCCACCACTCCGTAAAAAAGGACACATATATTAGGTGTCCCCACGTCTGAAATGAACATGCCTGTTCCAGGTCAGTGACTCTTAAAGTGATGCAATAGGCAGTGGGGTGACAGGCGTATACCTTCAAGTCAGCAAATCCCACATTTTAGTTCTTTTACACAGCATAGAATTCCCATTTTATCATAAACTACAACTAGAGGAAGAGCTCCACTGTGCTTGCTATGAAGGTATTTTTTTTTATTTTGATGCTCTTTGAAGCTTTTATTGCAATATATGGGCAAATGAGTAAATAGCAAAATAGGAAGAGCAATACTACAACAATGCCCTGGCTCTGTTCACAGAGCAGATGGAAAAAATCTGGATCACAGATTTTGGCCCCAGCTGTAAATGCTTTTTCTATTAATGTGACATCATTGCATTTGAATTCATACTCTTTGATAAAGTGTGTATGACAGTCTATAAAAACAGATCATGCCTAGCAGAATGAACTATCATCAAAACCTAATGCAATAAATTAAATCCCAGAGTTTATGTTGTGAAGTAGATGTCAGCTAGTTGTATTTTAAATTACAATTATATAAAATTACCTGCTTTCAAGTTTGCAGAAAGAGAAGATGAAGAACACAGACGTCAATTTTGTTCATGTTAGGCTGTTATACCTGGATTTATCACCCCAGAACACATAGGGGAGAGATGCTTTCCCACATTTTGTCCATACATTTTTTATTATCAAGTATTAACACCATGGTGAAAAGTTAAAGGGTACAAAGGATACAACATTTTACCAGGGGCAACAACATACCTGTCAAACTAATGAGTAGGTTCATATCTACCAGCCTTACCACCTCCTTCCCACATCCCATTTTCATGGCAACATAGTTGTAGAAAAAAATGATGCTTTTAAGTATTAATCATACTATTTATATTATTGTGTGTGATTTATAACTTTATGCCAGCAAGACACAGAACAGAATTCCCTATCTTGTGTATTATTTCAACTGAATATGTTAGTTAAGTGATTCATTTTTTTTAACCCTTTACATTCAGATTTTAACAACAGAGCATCACCACCTTCTGACAGTAATGGCCAGCAGGTAAAAAAACACATAAATTCCACAGATCAGATAGATTGCGGTGGGTACAAAAGAAATTAGTTGTATATTGGAAACGTATAAATGTTGTATACTTCAAACGTAAAATGAATTTCCAGTTCAGGGTAAAGGGTTTTGTTTAGAAGCAGTGAGCAGGGAGAAAATGTTTTGATGTCCTACAGAGTGAACATCAGAGTGAATCTATTTTCAAAAATTCTCACCTACTAACATACTTCTTGTCCTGTCCTAAATACCAAGCTGGTGACAGGACAGTACGAAGATCTTTATGTCATTTTTAAAGCAGTAACACGTTCATAAAGTGTACAATAAAAAAACATGAATGGTCCGATTATCTAATCTATTTATTAGACCATGCCGAGTTACAAAAACTAAGGCAAAATAAAAATCGTCAATTCCTCCAACATAAAAACCAAATGGGTACCTTTTGTTTAATGAATGCATTTCATTTTTTAAGATAGAATGTGATTTCTCCTTTCTGACCATTTGTAAGGTATCATCACTGACCAACACTGCTAATCTAACATAAATAATTATAATTGATCTGCGTCTGTTCTATTTTTTTCCAAGTTTTCCTAATACCTTATTACCTGGGTTTGTAGAAATACAGAACACACCTCCAATACACATTGCTGGAAATATCTAACTAACCACATGTAGATTGAAACAAATGTAGATTGAAAAGAGTTATACATAACAAATAAAACCTAACTATGTATAACAGTGTCAATAAAGTGGCCATGGATTGAAAAAGCACTAGATCACATCTGCTAGCGGTGCTCTAGGACAATGGTTGACAACCTTTTCAGACTGTCGGGCCACTACATTTACTGGCCCAGGTCCGCGCATGTGCGGGGAACCGGGTCTCACTCAAAGTAGAAGAAAGAACATTATGATGGAAGAACCCGCCCACTCTCCCATCGCAGGTCTGAGCCTGCGATGGAAGAGTGGGTTTTGTCCAGAGCAACAACCGGACCACGGCCCGAGCCTGCAATCTGTACATGGTCCACGGCTCTGTGGCCTGTGCGTCCCCCAGCAGGGTCCTTCTAACCCCGTTCGGGGGCGCACCGGCCAGAGCTGCAAACCAGCAAAATGTTCTCGCAGAACCACTAGTTCACAAATCTGATACTGTTTTTTCTTGTTTAGGTACAGACATAAAAGTATGGCTGATAGAGGTGCATCTGACCTACAGCTCCCCCCTTTCATAATAAGTAGAATTAAATGTATTTACAAAAGCTAAATGTAATAAAGTAGAATTGGAAGGACAAATAGGACCAACCAGACTCCAGCTGTGTCACTACTGTAAATGTATTGCTAATGTACAAAAGTCATTAAAATTAAAGTCTCAGGCAACTGCGTATCTTGCCACAGTCAACAAAACAAGGGGTCCCTAAAGATCATCTGACATGCTGTCAGGTTTGGGCCACCACTACCTGCTTCCTTTTGGTCATCAAAAAACCCATCAGAGTGAAATGACACTGTTGAGCCAAAGGATAAGGGAGGTGGTTTGTTTCCAAAGCTTGAAGCACCCTGGTTTTGTGAGCTTCAGATATAGGACATTTTATAGAACTGTATGTATGGATCTATTACAAGACCAATATGAGACACAACAGGAGTTTAGTTTTAAAAAGTTTTTTCTTTACGTGAAGATGGTTTAGCCATTTAGGTCTTTAAATAAACCCCCAAAAAGTGTTACACTACAGTCTGATGGCTTGAAGAGAGGACTATAGAACCACATACTACTGTGGGTTTAAAGGTTACCTTGCAATGAAACTTGCCATTAAGGACACATAGGCACATATCTGTACAGGTAGTCCCTGGGTTAAGGACATCCGACATATGGACCCCTCCTAGATACAGGCTTCCCTGCTTGCCTGGTTTTATACAGTAACTGACACCACGCTACTTAATAATATGTTGAGACAAACATCTGTCCTAATTGCATTTATTAAAATAATGTACCTGTTCTGACTTACATACAAATTCAACTTAAGAAAAAACCTACATACCCTATCTCGTTAGTAATCCGGAGATTACCTGTATTTCTAGCTTGTACATTTAGTACATACCAACACTAACCCTTTGGGTTTCTTACCTTTCAAGTAGCAAAATCTAAAGGGTAACAAAATTAGATAGAACACCAGTATGGATGGGAGAGGCAATTATGTATCTTCTTTGTAGGGCCATTTTCAAGTTCAATTAGATCCAAAATTGAACAAGGCAAATTCTAACAGCAATCCAGTTAATAACTACATACAAACAGTGTAATGAAGGAAACTGGTGGGCAAGAAAGTTGTTGGTGAGCATTTTAAGACTTCAATCTGTTAACTAGAAAATAAAAGGAGGGAAAGGTCAGGACCATGTGGATAGGTGCACAGCTACAAAAAGCATTGTTGAGTTTGTAATGTTTAGTTCAAAGGGTAATTCCTATAATTTAACCACCTGAGCGTTACACTGATTTCTAGATTTCTGTTCCAAAAGCGTCACAGGTTTTCATGAAATTTTTTTTTTTAAATTGTAGACCTGTAACTTACAGAAATATGTCCGAATAGGGTTCTAGTAGATATGGGATTTTAGTGTAGGCGAAAAAATACGGGCTTAACCAAAAGAGCCAAAATATTTAGTGCGAGAAATTACGGGCTTAGCGGTTAGGGGGTTAAATGAACCAATATATTTGTTATACAAATCTTTGATTTTTTGGTTTAGCAGGGCTTTACGAAAAGCTGCATTGTTTCTGCTACACTCTTCACAGACTTAATTTTACTTATTACCAGCTGAAGCTCTTTAAAAAGATTCTACAGGACATATATATTGAAACTGCCATTGCTGGTTTGTTGAATTGTTTCAGAATTTGAAGGAGCCATTGCTACCACCTTTTATTCATTAATTGCGTAGTCAGTGATCTGAAACATGGATATGTATATCCTGTGTTATAACAGATATTATACAGAAGATTTCTCAGATCTTGCAAGTTCAAACACAAGTCAGTAATGGTGGTTCCCATAGTCCTCTCCTGACAGGTTACCTTCAACCCTTTAAAACCCAGTATTGACATTTTGCCCGATTCATCAATAAAATCCGCGCTCGCTGGAAGCGCGAAAGTACGCGCGGCCA
>NC_092871.1:34977322-34992555 GCF_032062135.1 Pyxicephalus adspersus
TTTAATGCAAGCTCGCCAGTGTAAACCTGCCGGAGATGCGCGGCTCCGGCCGCGAGCTTTTTCAGTTGCTGAATAGCGCGACGGCGTACGATTTCGGATCGCGAATACGAATGCGCGAGCGATAATCCGATTCTGCTTGATGAATCAGGGGCTTTGTGTCTCCTTCCATACAACTAATGAATTTGTTACATTTCATAAAAGAAGAATAACTAAAGAAGCTATACTGTCATAATAAGTATAAAAATGTTCAGTCACTTAAAGAGATTAAATTATTGCCATAAAACTAATTATGCATTCAGTGTTAATGCAACACTCCAGGCAAATTAAAAATTGAGCCTTGAAGTATATAAGGATACAAAGCCTAGCTGCCCAGGGATTCAGCTTTTCATCTACACGTGTGCAAAACAAAATCAACAACTAGGAGAGAGAAGTCCTTGTCCTGTGTAGTCATGTTCTCTCTTTTCATCTTTCTGTAATACACTGGGTTCCCTTAGTAGCTACCCACAAGCACCAACACTGTTAAATGGGAGTTGTACCATCTTTTCTATTTCACTACAGGTGGACTAAAAGTAGTAGTTGGTAAGCGATGAAAAAAAGTACATGGGCAAAGCAAATGTTAAAATTTTCTTATGGAATTCCCTTTTATATCTTTTTGCCCGCAAAAGACAATGTTGTATCTGGGTTTTCCATATCCCACAGCAGTTTAAAGCCTGGATCATGCCTCATGGCCCTGACAATATTTCATGGCACATCCAAAAGCAAATCTCTAGCTGAGCTGTATGGTTGTCTGGCTGTTTTCCTGGACTTCCTCTTCAACATAAATCAGTCACAAATGGTGTAAAGTGTCCTGTGGTGTACATTGAACCTTAATTCTTTAAAATTGTTATATGTAATATTTCCTGTGTAGCCAAATGACACATCATCAACAAAATTATCTTATTGTGCTTTGCAGATCCAGGAAGTAATTCACTTTAAACCACGCCAGGTTATGTTTAATAATACATTTGTGGCTGTCAGATTACAGCAGTCAGAAAATCATGTAATTGTAGGTGAATCATATTAGGTACATCACTTTTTTTATATAAATGTCTATACAGTGCAATGATAAATGGGGCCAATGAAATACTGGAAAAAACAGGAGTTTGATCGGCTTATGCATATTACCACACTTTGCACACCACCATACTTTAGGTCTAACTAAATTAACCCTATAGTATGTTTCATTGAAAAATTACAGGCATAAATAAAGGCTTAATACATTTTATGCATGTCGGTACCGAAGCATATTCAGACTACTACTCATATTTATGCCAAAGCAAGTAATCTTGTCAATTCTGAATAAAATAAACGGGATATACATAACAAATTCACTTTTTAAATCTGGAATTTTCAAGAAGCCCTAAAGCCAAAACTTCAAATGTTAGAGATGCAATGTGACAAAGCCACATGCGTTAGCATTACTAAAAAATATGATGAAATGCAACTCAACAGAATTTTTCTTTGACTGGTGGTGATCGGCCAGATAACCGCACCTTACCTTCTGAGATATATACGTTGTATGCCAATGCTGACCTACTTCGGTTTTCTGACTTATGATGACCTCGTCTTCGAAAAATGTCATTGACTTTGAACAAGTATGCAGATATTGAAAGTTAGAAAAATGTCAAAATATTAGCTTGCTTGTTAAAAGACAATTAGTATAGCTTTGTACAGTACTTCATTGGCCGAAGTAGCATGATGTAACTCCCACAAATGTGCACAAGTGTCATTTCACCCCACAACACAGCAGAAGCAAATCTTGTATACGGAACTGTCCAAACATGTTAGTTTAACAAACAGGAAAGTGAAAAGCTGTTGCTGCTAAAGAAACATAATATGGCTCTACAAACAAAAATAATAAAAAAAAACTTCCTTTATTTTTTTTTTTTTTTACAAAGTTCTGTTTTAAGAAAAGCTATGCTAAAATAAACTTTATTGGTGGCCTTTTTTGATATGCTTCAGAGAAATGCAGATGGAAACCGGTGTCTAATCACAAAGAAATAAAACTTTTCAGTTAGTATTTTCCCTATTATGAAACAAAGTATTATAATATTTTAAAAAAAGCACGTTATGTGTAACACTGGGCGTTAATTTTATGGTATGACTACAGTTTGACTTCACACTGGTTTTATAAGGGAACTCTTATGATTGTTTCTTGTTTGCTTTCAAAGGTCTTCCCTTCTTCAGGAGCTAAATGGTGTAAAACCAGTGATACTCCAAATGCTTAATTTTGTATTATTATATTACACAGTGTTTATATAGGGCCAACTTATTACGCAGTGCTGTCCATACTCCATAGTCATGTCACTAGCTGTCCTTCAAAGGAGCTCACAATCTAATAAATCTACCATAGTCATAAGTCTTTAATACAGTCTAAGGCCAATTTTTTAGGGGGGAGCCAATTATCCTAACTGCATGTTTTTGGAATGTGGGAGGAAACCCGAGCACTTCGAGGAAACCCACACAAAACACGAGGGGAACCTGCAAACTCCATGCAGATAGTGTCCTGGCCAAGATTCCAACCTGGGAAGTAGTGCTGCAAAGGCCAGAGTGCTAACCACTGAGCCACTGTGTTGCATCTCACTGTCCAAAATGTTGACAGTATCATCCAGCCTGTGCTCTAATCTTATGCTTTTCCTGCTCCCTTGGAAGGTAACTTTTGAAAGGTGGGCAGAATGAAATCTGAAGCCAATCTGCATGCATTTCTATTAAATGCCCATGGATGTTCTCATTTACTCAGTTCCTTGTGTATCCAATACTAGTTAGTCATATTCAACTGGACTTGCTCTTGTAATGGTGAAGATGTTTTGCAGCTCTCCGAGATGCTTTAACAGCTGCAAAACACCTTCAACATTACAAGTCTGTGACTAACTACTACAAGATCCATTGTCTAAAGTACAAGGGCTACTCAAATCAGTATTTCTGGTGAAAGTCATCCACACATACACTCAATGCACAACATCCCTGAGATCCACATCAAATATACATTCATTAGGTGACCTGTGGCATGTCTTCACTTTCCCTAGCACCAGTTCTGGGGGTTGCACTTGTTGATGATCAACATATTGGTGACATAAAGATTCCTATGCTTTTAAACTCCCCCAAATACATTCTTCAAAGTAAGGCTTTGAATTGATTTTGACTGGTCAAAGTTAAAAACAGGTACTGACATTTTTAGAGCCTCATCAATCACTTCATTTTTACTGCATTGTGGATTAGTGTCTGAATGATACAAGGAATTATTAACCTGCCATGAAAGCCAAAAGGTTTGTAGAACTTCATAACAGATCAGCTTTTTTATATACCAATAAAACTGGTGCTTTTAAAGAAAGATTTTAAAGTTTGAACAAGACAAGACAGAATTCATCAAGAATAAAATGAACTATATAGACTAAGCATTTAAATCTTTACCATTACCTCATCTAATGCGTATGCCGTATACTTCACATCTGTATTTCCTTCTGTTTAGCTATCACTTTGACGGAATTTCTCTTAAGAAATGTTGTTTCCTTTTCATTGGTTTGTGCCCACAGGTCCTATGTGTGCCCTAGACAACAACAAGACCAGCTATGCCCCAGACTTGCTAAAACAGAAATCTTCTCTTGGTATTCAGTGTGCATCCACGGAGGCGTTTGTAATTGTCTGTTTAAGCCAATTTGTCAGGCAATTTTGATCAAATTGAATAATTTTTCCAAGCAATCCCTGTGGAAGCAGATTAATAGCCATGAGCAATTCATGAACAAAGCCACATAAAAGGGCTGCAGGACAGCAAGTGACGAGCATCATCACGAGCTGTATTTCACCCTTCTGTGCCCAAGCTTAATCCACAGCATGCTTCACAATTTATGAAAGTGCTTCAGACCAAATGTATGCAGAAAAGCACAACCACATTGTTTCAAAGTAAAAGTTTGAGACCGAGATTAGAGAAGATCAATGCATCAAACATAGTATTTCAGTAATTCATAGAAGCTGGCATCCTCCTTCTCCCACTGACCTTTTATACTTTGGTGTGACTCTATGATCCTCCCCATTTACAAGTTTCTGGTTCTGGTGCTACCACATCATTTAATGGAGTCCTTTGGCTCCTCGATACTCCTACATCATGCTTCCTAATGTAAGATAAACAATAAATTCTGCATTCAGTGCAGACAGGTGCTCCCCTAGTACCTGTTCTGACTTACATACAAATTCAACTTAAGTACAAACATACAGTCCCTATCTCTTTTGTAACCAAAGGAACTATCTGCTTTTCAAATTGACAGCAAGAGAAATTCAAGTCTAGAAATATACAGAATAATGTCAAAAGCTGTCTGGTGACTCCCTGCATTACATGAACTTAAATATCAGATTTGCAAACTCCACCCTTTACAATAATTATAATAATAAAGGTATACAGTACAAAAATGTCTTATGTCTAATGACTTTGCAGTGCCAAAGTATTCTAAGGTGATGTGTCAGCTATTTGAGTTTTGAGGTTAGATGAATGAGTTGTTTCATGTATTTCATATTTACTATATGGTAAAAGCAGCTGAGCACATTACATTTTGACCCTAGCTCATCTACTTTCCATCTACAACAGAGTAGCAGTTTAAATGACTCACAGAGAACTGCAGCTTTAAGGTGTTCCTTTAATTCAGCAGAACCTAAAACAAACACTGCATGATTTGCCTTCTCTTGCAAGTTTCTTACATGAAAATGTTATCATGCATTATGCCACAATGCAACAGTTCATTACGATTGCATCACTGCCTAATAAATGAACTGTTAAACCTGAACTTGCTAAATAAATATTGTTCATTTTGAGGTCATGTATTCTTACTTGCATCTTTATGTACTTCTTCTTTGTGTGAAACAGCTCCTACACTTGGCCTCTATGTAGGAGTTTTCTGTGATAAGGACCAATCACTAGTGTTGGTGTTCGAATTCGGGTTGTCCTTATATTCGACTCAAATATGGCTGTTTGAATTCGGATAGACCAGACTCGAAAAACACAGGATTCGACGGCACAAATAAATAATAAAGTAATTTATTAAATGTGTGTGATTTGTGTACCTAACTTAATTTTTTACAGGTGCAGTAATGGGAATCATCCTGTCATTGTGGGATCTCCAGGAACTAGAGGTTAAATGGGGGCAAGTTTCGCCATTCATCACCTCTAGTGCTTTGTGAATGGCTGAGGAAAGGTAAACCTTGAAGCTCAAGCGTCATCAGGATTTTTCTTTCCCAAACCAATCACAGAGCACTAGAGGTGAATGAATGGGGAAACTTATCCTCATTTAGCCTCTAGTGCCCCGGTGATCTTCCCAATGAATGCGGCCGCAGTTCTTCACAGTCCTTAAAAATACCCAGAATTCTCCCACTATTGACTTTCATGGTGTTCGAATTCAGCATTCAATCACCCGAACAATATCCCCCTATTCGATCGAATAGCTGTCGAATTGAATAGTGAGGTATTCGACCAACACTACCAATCACTGATGCTTTCTCTCCTTGTGCAGGGTGACTGGTCTTGTGCCCCCCCCCTGTCAATTTCTGCAGACATTCTGCAGTGGCAAGACCTGATGGGCCCCTCCCATAGCCTTTCAGTACAGTACAACACATTCATAATATTACTTCTACTTGAACAAAAAATATCCAAGTTTGCAAAAGGAATTGCACACAATCTGAATTTATATTCTAATTGGCCAATATTACGATATTTAAATAAATGTTTTTTTCCCTCAACTTTAAAGAAGACAGAGGAAGGGAGATTTCAAACCAGGAACACAGAGAGGAAGTACACAAAATGAGCAAAGTGTAACCACAAATCTGTCATCAGCATGCTTTGCAACTTCCCTCCATAAAGAACTTCTCCAGTTTAAAGAGCAACAACTGAAACTAGTAGGAGACCTGCCAATGCTTTTGCTAAATGCAATAACTTAATTACTGATCACTCAAATGTACTCTAGCTTAAAAAGTATTTGTAGAGGGACTTCAACTGCTTTTCACATGTTTCTATTCTACATCTTGGAATGTCTTAGAATGTATTAATGTGCAGTGGGTTTAATAATACATCTGTTTAAAATCAGGTTTGCAGTACCTATCAGAAAGCAAGCAGGTATCAAAATCTGGCTGCTCAATGATTTCAAAAATCTAAGACTTAAGGGACTTAGGTAAGTTTATAATCAATGATTATAAGGGTTCTGCACTTGCAATAGGAGCCTGTGACCTAGCCTTCAATAAATATTTAACAAATATTACAAGTGTATACAGAAATTGATACAAAAATACACTAACCCCCAATAATGCTGCTGGATCACATGGGGTTGTATGGTCTGCAGTTATTGTATTTACATCCTTAAAATGTTAAGTTCTTGTTTTTTTCATTTAATTTTTCTTTCCACATTTTGGTCAGTGGCATCACATGCATTCGTTATCTTGATGGGTATATTTTGTTAACACTTCTAAATAAATTATAAAAATGCAAGTGTTGTTCAAGCTCTTCTAATAACAGCAGTAAAATAACATCAGAATGAAATGTTCACAAGACTACAATCCTCTGATCCAGCAGAGAACACAAGGACAGCCACATATACCAATAGTCACAAATGGTCACAAACATACCCTCAGTGTTTCCATTTCCTACAGAAACATCTGTGTCACCCACTTCAGTCTTAATTTAATTTTTATCATACTGAGTTTTAAGGCAGCTTTTTAACTTGATATCCCTGAACATTTTCCATGATCCCTGCAGTACATTTGTATACTAAGGGCACATAAATATTAAAGGTGTTTGATACTTATTTCTAATGCATGGACTAGCCATTTCCTGGAACCCTAGAGTTTCCCCAGAAGTTTCCAGGTGTTCATCAAACTGTCTATAACTGGTGCCCAAGTAGTTTATTCCTGCAGAGTCTGCCAACAACACTTTGAAGAGCCAACTGCATAAGCCCAATGACCTTTTTAGTTTTTTTTAAAAAACCTTTAAAAGTCAGGAAACCTTGAATACTTTTCATAAAATACTGTGCTGTTCAATATCTCACTGTAAGATACACAAGCTCATTTTATTGTTCTGTGTAGGGTGTCTTAACAATGTGCTTATGGTGAGCATATCTGAACTAGGAACCTGATTTATATTCACACCTCAAACTTTCATCACATGAATCAGCATGAGAATTTTAAGGGAGTGGATGTAGAAGCCTTTAAACGGTGTCTGGTAATAAAAGGGTGACAATTTGCATTTCCCATTGCAGGGGAGGGAGGTGACAGGGTTGATTACTTTGAGCAAATTCACCTTTTTTCATTTTACATATAAATTACATTTACCAATTCTATAGAGTAGAAAAGGTAATGTCTCAGTTATAGAGCCGTTACTCATAATTAAAACTTGACATGTCAGGGATGGAGTGACCACACAGCCATTTAAATTGTCATTATCAGCTAATTCCCTGTGTGCAATCCTAGGACCTGCAAATTTAACAAGGTAAGATGGCTGAGCTTGGAATAAAGCCTGGCCATGACAGGATACAAAATTAATAATTATACTTAAACAACATAGAACAAAATTTAACTCTGAACTTCAGGTATAAAGGTTACAGAATAATGGTATATTGTATTAATTTATACATGGAGAGAAAAAATTGGCACAAAGAAATAAATCAGTTATCATGCATTGATCATGTGCTAACAATGGGTATTTTAATAATGGTAGAAATGTGAAGTGGATTTTGGCTGCATGATCAGAACAAGCTGCAACGCTTCAGCGTCCAACCTCTAAACCAACAACTCCCTGGAAAACTATGAATCTTCCTGGACTCTCTCGCAAGCATTTCTGCGATGGGAAATCTTGCCATATAATCAACAATCCAACTTCTTCAAGTTTAAAGTTTCTTCCAAACTGAAACCAACATATTTGTTTCATTGTATTTGACCTTGAAGAATGCTGACCAATCCTAGTTCACTAAATAATAAAATTGCACTGAAGTGCATCCACAGAAGTTTCTACTACTTTTTTGATCCTTTTGTCATTTGCTTATTTTCTATATATTACCCGCCACTTCTTACGACCATACAACACATATATATCATATACTTTAAAAATGTGTTAGGTCATATGTGACCTATCAGGTTTTACCTATTCTTGTGAATGTGAACAGTATTAGGGGTACAACACAACTATTGATTGTACACTGTAATTATGTATGAATTAACTATGTATAAATACATAAATACCTATGCACTCTCGGAGACTCTTTTCACTTCACATTTCTACGATTTAACTTTATCAGAGGTGGCTCAAAAATTACCCTAAACAGATAGGCAGGGGCAAAGCCTATACTATATTTATTTTATTATTAGGCAAGAAAGGAGTGACAGAGAGATGAGCTCAAGTCTGCTGCTTGGGAAAGGTGCAAGAAGACCTGAATGTTTTATTTAAAAAAGCATAGAAAAATGTGATCTTCTGTTAAGGTAGGGTGATGAGTGCTGTTTACATTTTAGGAATACATGGACGGAAATGCTAATAATTTGTACAAAACGTAGCTCTAATAAAAGGAGCATTAAAAATTGACTAATGGCTATTGTTGAAGACCACAAGGAATGTAGGCAATAAAGTATAAATTAACTTACTGTGTAGTAGATAGCTAGGATCCACTGGCTACTAACAGGTTGGTGTATATATATTCAATGACTGCAAAATTCATTACAATCAATGCAGTGCAAATTAAAGCATTCTGTTCTGGCCGCCTAGGCTCCGTTGGCTACTAGTAATTTGGCTGGTATATCAATGTTGCAGCAGCTGCAAAAAAAAATCATTACAGTGCCGTTAAAATTAATCACTTTTTGATGGCTCAGCTATTTTGGCTTAAAGTTGCTTTTTATATAAAGTTATACTTTAAAGTTTCAGGCAGTATTTAAACTTTTAAAAATGTTGTTTTGGAACTATGACACCAGTTGTTACATCCCTTGTTTTAAACTTTCTTTTTTTAAATTGTATTTTTAAGGATTGTGTAATTTCAGTGAATTTAAAATTTGTTTTTAAAAGGGTGCATTTGGGAGCATGGGGGAATTTTTGTTTAGGTCTTTTACAAGTGGCCTTGTCCTCCACTCCTGCTATCAGTAGTTCCCATGCACTCAATTGGAGCTAGGGATATGCAGGCAAAGTCCTTATTTGTGTTTTCTTTCAGCACCCAATAATAATGTCATAAATTAGATAAATTGGCAGGGTAAATAGTGAAAAAATGCAGGTAATCTGGGCAAGTCTAATTTGTAAAGCAAGTAAGACTAAAGAGCAAAACTTTAATATTGAAAAAGGCCACCCTGAGCCAAGTGAAGCAAAGGTAAAGGGTGCACTGACTGGGGAAGGAGGGAAAAGGGGGAAGAGGGGCAAGCTGTAATGCAGTGGTGTAAGTATCGAGATAGGGGTGCCAAATATGGCTCACAGCATTCTTTTTTTTTTGGCCCCCAAAAGAATTCCTAATGACTTGCAGCTGGCCTGCTGCTTCTGCAATCCCTAGTAAAGGCGGGTCAGCTGCAATTCATTTTAAGCCTCTGTTCTATAGATGGGAGTGATGCCGCTACTATACTTCCCAGCATCACTCACATCTATAGACCAGTGGCCTCTCTGCCTCTGCCTTTGCGTGGTCCCAAATTTTATAGACGCAAGAAATGCCAGGAATTGTTGTGGCGGCATCACTTGTGTCTATTGAACAGCAGCCTATGCGTGGACCCCACAGAGTTTATACTGACAGGTAAGCCAGAGAATTGTCCCAGAGAATGCAATGTGAAACCAAATAAATGCAGCAATTCATTTTGTTTCACATTGCATTCTCCGGCAAAGTAAAACAATTAGAAAAAACAATAAAAAGAAACAAGACTACTTACCCTACTATACTACTGACAACCATGCAGATTACACCAAAGTAAAAATTTTGTCACACACCAGGATAAACAAAATTCAAAAGACTTCTCTTCTGCATAGCCTATTGGGGTCTTTTTATTTTCTATTATGCAGTAAAAATTAAAAACAAATTCTTAGGCTTCTTTCTCTATTATAGGCTTGTTCCAGATTGAATGTAAAACCTTTGTTTCCATATGAAAATGTTTTATGTATAATGAGAAGAAAAAACTTCCTCAATTTTTTCCTCTTTTTTTTAATATATATATTTTTTTACTATAATTAAAAAAAGGAAAGCATTTGGTGTAATTAAGTTGAAAGTTACATAGAAGGGCTGACCCTATTATGGCCAGGTGCCTGTTAACAACATACAGACTTCTGAATTAGAATTGACAATGTTGATAGATTGCAACATCTTCTCCAATGTAGTGCTAGCAGGCAAAATCTAATTGGAGGGGCAAAAATGTGTTGGGTGCAGTGCGGAATTGCTGCCACACCATCACATGAAGCTGTGTTAGGTGTCCTATACTGGCAGGTTCAACAGGTACTTATGGGACTTTGCTGAACAGGAAACAGCTAATGAGAAAACCTACTAAAGATAAAAAAATTTAAGTGCAGAAGAAATCCTAATTAAATGCTTCATACACTTTTAATAGGAAGCCACAGTTCTAATTTAATAATAAGACCATGACTGAATTGATATACGTCACAATACAATACTTAAGCTGAAACTGAATTACAGGCATAAACAAAAGCACCATTTACTTATCCCATATTTGAAAAAAAACAGCAGCAACAAAACTAGAACTAGCATGATTTTTTTTTACAGCAGCCTTTGGACTGGGAGAGTTAGGCCCAGCAAATATGAGCCAATGAAAGTTTGGAAGCTTAGGTTGGTGATGTTCATTGAAAATAGGGACCATGCTTTCAAGACAGGACAGCATATAGACATATCTGTGTGCTGCCACCCTCTCTGACTCCAATTGCAAGCTGAGGTTAGTCCTGAACCATACCTGAAAGTAGCCTGCAGTGAAGTCCAAATGCCGTCTATGCTGACTTTAGTGTCTACATCACATATTTTTTATGTATACATTTAAAACTAAATAACTACAAATAACTAAAATCAATGGAAAAGCTCTGTATCCTACATGAACCTTACCCCAAACACTGGCACTGGTTTCCTCTGTTTCAGAATTTTATGGCTATCTTTTCCTTTCTTTTTCCACTATAGTTGATATAGTGCATTTTACGCACCATCATATTACACAGCGCTGTACAAAGTCCATAGTCATGTTACTAACTGTCCCTCAAAGGAGCTCACAATCTAATGTCCCTTCTATAGTCATATGTCATTAATATAGTCTAAGGTCAATTTAGGGATTAGGGGGAAGACAATTAACCTAACTGCATGTTTTTGGGATGTGGGAGGAAACCGGAGTACCCAGAGGAACCTGCAAACTCCATGCAGATAGTGTCCTCACTGGGATTTGAACCTAGGACCTAGCACTGCAAAGGCCTGAGTGCTGACCTAGCCACCGTGCTGCCCATAAGTTTTTTTTTTTTTTTTTATTATGTTTATGTAATGTTATGGAAAAGAGGGTGATTTTCATGGGGTCATCATGTAAAAACCCATTGCTAACACAAAACACCCTGATGGGCATCTTAACATTCTGAAGGCATTTAGTATTCCACAACACTACTAGAATAATGTTCCCATGAACACGTAATACCTTTTTTTTTAATTGTAGTATGCTTGAATGTGTGAACCTATTTAACATAGTATATCAGGAGGAAATATATTCTCCAGAGAGAAAATAAAAAATAAAAATGTCCCAGGAGAGATCCTAGAGTAATAATTTACATAATGGTGGAGAGTTGGTGTGATTAAAGCAATTTTGTATGTTGACACATTCCAAAGTTTGCTGGACCGCCTGTGGATAATCAAGCAATCGAAGAAATAGCATATGGGGAATGTTTCTGCATCCAGGCAGAACCTAGTAGGTGGTTGTACTTTATTCCAAAGTCCAGATGATCTTTTCCGCAATGGCTGTGACAAACTTGTCCTATAGAAGACTGGGTAAGTTGTGTCTTCACAGACTCCAGGAATACTTGCTACCCTAAAGCCTTACAGTGTACATTAATCCTGAAGAAGTGGCCACTAACGTGCCAAGAAACACACTGATGGTGAATTTTAATTGTCCTTGACCAATATATATCATTTAATGAAAAGATACTAGACCGCCTCCTTCTCTATTTGGGTGCCTCTGTTTTCCAAGCCATTGCCACACAGTTTCAAGTTAAAATGGCACTAAAAAAAAAAAAAAAAAAAAAAAAAAAAAAAAAAGTTTTCATTAATGAGAAGCCATAATGAGTGAGGAGAATTATGACTTATTTGGTACTGCTGAATCCTGGCTTTGTTCTTCGCATGACCGGGCTGTCAGTGTTCCTGGGTATATTGGGTATACTTCGTAAAGACAGAGTCAAACGAAAGGGTGGTGGTGTCTGTCTGTATGTGAGAAGTGATCTAAAAGTGAAGGTGAAAGAAGAAGTTGCGGAGGGAACAAGCGATGAGGTTAAGGCATTATGGGTGGAGTTGAATGTGGGGTTGAATAACACACAATTAATGACTGCAGTCTGCTATAGCCCCCCAAGTGCTAAGGAAGAAATAGAAAATCAACTACTAGAACAGATAGAAAAAGCAGCAAAAAGTGGAAATGTTTTATTCATGGGAGATTTCAACTACCCTGACATTGACTAGAGTAATGGCACTACAGGAACAGCAAAAGGGAGGAAATTTGTGGATTTAATACAAGATAATTTTATGGTACAGTTTATATAAGCTCCCACTAGAAATGATACTCTGCTGGACCTAGTTCTTTCTAATGAAGAGCTTATAACACATGTGGAAATAATAGAGAATCTGGGTAGCAGTGACCATAATATTATTTCATTTAATGTAAGCTGTAAACAGGAAGCAAAAACAGGAAAGATAAAAACATTTAATTTTGAGAGAGCAAATTTTTCATTATTAAGGGTGGCTCTCTGTGACTTGGACTGGGAGACAATATTGTCCTCAAAGAACACAAAATAGAAATGGGAATTTTTCAAGTCTGTTCTACAAAAGCACACTGAAAAATATATTCCAATGGGTAATAAGTTTAAGAGGCTGAAATTAAAATGTGGCTCACAGCTGATGTTAGCCATCAGGCCATAAAAGCCATAAGGAACAAGAAAAGGGCATTCCAAAAGTATATAAATGAAGGATCATCATCATCATTTGAAACCTATAAAGAATATAACAAAAGATGTAAAAAGGAGATACAATGTGCAAAACTTCAAAATGAAAGACTGATTGCAAAGGAAATAAAGGCAACCCCCCCCCCCCCAAAATTTTTAAATCTATGAATAGCAAAAAGATCAGATCTAAGCTCAAGTCCAAATTCATAATAGCAATGTCACTGCCCTAAATTAGTCACAATGGCTCAGAATTGATATGATTAAGAAACAGCTTGGAAAATTAGGGTTGACAAAGCACCAGGACCTGATGGATTATAGCTCCTTTTTCAAAGCTAATATTTCTAGAGACTCTTTAGTCCCTGGCATAGTACTGATGGATTGGCGTGAGGCCAATGTGGTTCCTATCTTCAAAAAGGGAGCAAAGTCATTACCAGGTAACTACAGACCCGTTAGTTTAATGTCTATAGTTGGAAAGGTCTTAGAGAGTTTGATAAAGAACCACATGGAGAAGTTTCTGCTAGAAAATAATATTATAAGTGATAGTCAGCATGGCTTCAAGAAAGACAGAATTTATCAAATAATGTTTCTGTGTTCAAACCTTCATATCACCTAAACCGTTGGTTGTATTACCTTTAAATTATCAAGGTACACGTGGAGGCATAGGAAACTGAAACTGTAGGTGCAAGTGGGGGACACTAGTGGTTAAACCTTTCTAAAATGTAATTAGTATGGCATTATGAGAACATAAATCTCTACCTAGCAAAATGTGCTGCCTGCTCTGTTACACATATCTGTCTGCATTTTACCTCAAACCCCAATTTCTCCAGAATTAAGAGGTGCAGGGAAACAAAAATATAGGTGGAAGTGGGAGACACGTGTGGCGATCACCTTTCATCACCCTGGCATCTTTACAACATTAAAAAAAAAACTGTCCATCAAAATCCACTTCCTTGGTTCACATGACTGGACCTTTCCTGTACCTCAACCCCATAAAATTTTAGTGGGCAAAGTTTATGTTCTAATGATGCCATAGTGATGACGTTTTAGGGGATGTTAGTCACAGATGTTCCCCACTTGTACCTATATTTTTGGTTTCTTACACCTCCCCATTCCCCAATTGAAGTTCAGAATGTTAGATAAGTGGACAGGAATGTGTAACAGGGCAGGGAAGCCCATTTTATTGGGCAGAGTGTTTTATGTTCTAATGCTGCTGTAGTAATGAGATTGTAAGGGGAGAATGTGCCCGCCACTTGCACCTTGGAGTACAATGGTGTACAATGAAGAGAAGCAGACAGTAGTTTCATAGGTATAGATTTGTGACAGGTAGGTATATATTTAGGGGCCCACCCCAATGCTCCTTGCTATGTTAGTGCCCCCGGGGTCCCTCAATTTAGGACTCCTATTTGCACTTTCCTCTTAAACAACCCCAATGTTACATTTTTATAACTGTTTACATTTGTAACCCCATATCTTAAAATTCTTTAAAGCTGGGGGGCTGAAATTTTAGTAACTACAATCTATGAGGGTCCCCTGTGCACCCTGAAAATTACAGGTCATTGTGATATACATATTAGGAGAAATGGAGGTTTGTACACACAGAGCGGTGAGGATGCAGAACGACATGCAGACTTCACACACAGCTCTAGCAGTGGATACATTTCAACAGCAGTTTTTTTTCTTTTAAATAGGAATCCTAGCTATCAGATGGGGGCCAGGCTGCCTGTTTCTCATTCACATTAAGGCTGAACTGTGTGTGCTCACCTTTCATTGGCAGCAGCAATCCTCTGAACGAATGACAGATGAGCACAGAGCAGCCTCACTGAGATCTGTGCAGGGGAGGAGAGCTGCCGAGGAGAGGTGGGCGGGGTAGGCAAAGCAGCCGGGTGGAGCAACCGGTTAAAACCCTCTGGGGAGAACTATGGATTTATACTCTGAATGGTCTAAGGTTATTAGTGGTGTACCCCAGGGTCAGTGTTGGGACCTTTAGTGTTTGGAATTAAAAGTACCATTTCTGTGTTTGCAGATGACACCAAACTATGTAATGGAATTAGGTCCATACAGGATGTCTATAATCTACAAGCAG